>NC_048895.1:37511677-37811677 GCF_011077185.1 Oxyura jamaicensis | reverse complement strand
ATATAAAACCATCTAACAGAGACTTCACCAGTTCTTAACACTCATCGTTTCATTTAGCCCTTCAAAAACTGGCATGAAACAATGCCCAGCACTATTAGGTTTAACCTTTTACAGGTTTAGAAACCAACAGTTTCTGGACGTGTTGCTGGGTTCTACACAATGGTCAGAATCAGCAGTCTTGTGCCAGAAACTGTCCATCTTCCAAATATCTCCTAAGTCCTTAACTTGTCATTTGACCCTGGTTTCTCTCCTCCTTGGGCTCTCACCTGTTCACTCTATGCATCATTTTGTTAGCTGGAGACAATATGCCAAAAGCAGAACTTCAACTCATTTCTTTGTTATACACTCCCACTTCTGGAATCCTAATCCACTGGTCTGCCTGCCCCATTAGCTAGTGCTATAGCAGTAAATTTAGAAGTGCTTAAACATTTATGTTTGGCATTTCAAGTTAGGCAGTGAGCAAACTGGGCATTGCCCAGTCTAGAAACAGATAACTTTTTTTTTTTTTTAAACTATTTCACACTTCAGTGACACCACTGCCTTAAATCAAAATGTGTCATATTTTTTTGGAATCTCTCCCTTGGCCAGCATCATACTTCAGTAGACTTACTCTTGCTGACAGACCTGCCACATGTGTTTTCTCAGTGGCAGTCTATTTTTTTGAAATAGTAAATTTTTACAAGGTTTTCCCACAAACTAATTTTTATAAAGTATTTATTTTTCCCGAAGTACTAGCACTTAACCTAGTCCTCTAGCATAACCACCGCAAGCACAACTCTGTAAACGCCACTTAGAACACATTGCGCAAAACCATAACACAGTGGTAAAAAAAATCCTTTACAAGTCAGGTCACATTCTCTGGCTAGCCACATTTTTAGCGTAATGTGTGAATAGGGGCATAGATTTATCCAGCAGCATTAAGTAAATACATTTACAGAAAAGGCTTAGGCAAAAAGTAGTGACCTTATATTTGATTTTTTTTTCTGTGAAGAGATCTAAAGTTTTTCATCTTATTTTTGCAAAAACTACTGTATTATTTATTCCAGTATTAAAGCAGAAGTGAACACATCATTACATAATCTTAGCCATACCTTCTCTTTGCCAATAATACCTGAAGTTCAACACAATAGAAATATTTGAAAGGCATCAATTCTGTTTGCAAAACCAATTTATTTTACCAAGCCCAAAATATCTAACATTACTTGCTTTTTCTACCAAATGTCATGTGCTGCAAGAAACTAATCTCCTTAACAATAATGTACTGTGAGTTGATAAATATATTACAGAGTACTCCTCCACTAAGGAAACATTTTAAGTTCAGAAATCAATAACATTGAAAGAGAACCTGATAAATCACAGCACAGTAGTCTCCCTTTCAGAATTCCAAAGATGACGTATCAGCTACTGTCCAAGATCTTCCTCGCTACATGCCTTAAATACTCAGCTTCCCTATGACCTTATACGCATACACACTTAGGCTTCAACACATATACAATTAGACAATCCATAAATATTTTTATTAGTCTTTACGATCAAATTTGAACTACTAACTCAACAATAAAATCTTGTAGTTAACCATTAACATTAGATAATTGCAGAAGTGACCTGTAAGAGAACTGCCTTACCCTAAGATCTCAGTAGAATGAGCTGAAATACAGTATGTGAAAGGATCCTCTGACTGCTTTCTTCAGGTGAAGCCTCTTACTGTTCTTTCCTCTGAAACTTTTCAGGTATTTAACTTTGCTCAGCCTTCCAGGCCACCTCAAACTTAGCAAGGCTCTCAGCAAAGTGCAACCCAACACTTGTTCTCCGTTTCCTTGCACTGCCACCAACCAGCGTGACTCCCTTACGTTACTTCAAAGCTGCCAGAATCACCCTTGAATTCTTTGTTGACTTCTTCACACCACTTCAGTAGCCTCCTTATTCTCCTCCAACTTCTCAAGATCAACCTTTTGGTCCCACCAATAGTTAGTCCTACCATATTCATCAGATCTAGTTTTTAACCATATGCTCATCTTTGTTTAGTCAACAAAATCAGCATCAGCTTATCCTTCCCCAAAACTAACCTTCTACTATAGTGAATAGTAAACCACTGATAGGCAGGTACACAACCAGGTATGATGACTGCTCCTTACTGACCAGGAACCAGATTCTCACACTCTCCCTCACCCACAGCTGTACCTTGTTTTCCAGATGATAAGAACTTCTATTGGGCAATAAGGTACCTTGCAAAATAAGGCCCAAGTTTTGTGGTCTCACTGCAATGTAAATTTCAAATGACAACAGGGTCTTTGAGGTAGTTTCTGGAGAACTGATCCCAGTGCTGCTGAAGTAGTCTCTACCACAAAAGATGAAGATGTGAAAAGTAACATTTGAGATCAAGTTTAACATGTCCTCTCATGTACATGCAACAGATGCACATATAGATGTAACTCCAGTTTATAAAATATCTGACTGCACCACATTTGAGAATGTGTAAACCAAAATGAACAAGGGGTGATGGAAAAAATAAAATGTTTATATATGTGCATATATATATATATGAATTAAATAGGTAAGTATATACGCACTTATGTATTTCTATTTAGTTCATATTTTATGCATGACTATGCTTGACTCCACATTTTTCTCCATACTGTTTCTGTTTTCCTGTGCACTAGAATCAATCAGCTTCAGTCCCAGAGGTTCTATTAGTTTTTATCTCCTAGCATTTTCTAAAAGTGTCTCCTCGTGGCTTATATAAATAAAAGCAGCATTTTACAGGAACAACAGATTTACAGCTTTAATAAGACAGCTCTCCTTCCTGCATTAGAGTCTACAATAGATGACAAATCAGGTTAAGTAAGCTGGTATCAAATCTGAAGCCAAACACTTTTTTGAGTCAGACCTTAATTCTCTGAAGATCTTCAAGCTTATTTTCAAGATGTTAAATTATTGATAAGGAACATCAATTATTTTTCCAGCTTGTGCAACTATATTATATACAACAATAGCTAAGGTAGTTTTACTATGTTACTATTAGCTAAGGTAGTTTTACTATTTTATTAACTTTAAAACATATTACCTACATTTTCTTCTTTAAAATCCAGATAAACAGTCACTAGGGACAGCCTCACAACTTCTACTAACTTCAGAGAAGAATAAAATATTTTTCTGAAAACAGAATGTCAGAAGCAGACAAAAAAGCATCTGAGAGACCTGCAAATGGATATTTATTAGGCAAGTATTATTTAAACAATATGATTTAACTTAGACACATCAGCAAATGAACTGCAATGAATTCTCTTCTGATAATATAGAGCTTCCTCATAGTATCTGGACTAATAAAACACACTTCTTTAAAAGAAGTAACAAGAATCACAAACAATCCAGGCAGAAAACGGGAAGACGGCAAGAAGTGTTCTTTGTGAGCAATAATCTTCCTGAAACCAAAACTTAGAAATTAGTATCTAAAGACATGCTTTTTCTTAGACTAGTAGTTCCACACAGTATCAAGTGATTTCAGTCCCAGTGATTCTGTAAATGACTTCTATCATTTCCTTGATTTCCACAGGAAAAGGATAAGGTGACATAACCCTGTCATTACGGCACAAGATCTATAAAATGAGGAAGGAGATAAAATGTTACCAATCTTTCCTGTTCTGAAGTAGAAGAGCAGTAGTGAGTAAGCAATTATTTATAAAGGAGCTAGAAGTACCCTAACCACCAGTTTTAGGACTTAATGAGGGCATATGGTAAGTTACTGGAGAAATCTCTTGGTGTTTCCTATTCAAAGTGTTGAATTTAATATGTAATAATGGAAATATGCAGTGCTCTTTACAGAGAGAGAAATATTGATTCTCCAGGTCAGTCAGTATGTTTCTCCCACCAGACATCTCAGCCTATATGCTTTTGCAACATCGTGCAAGACAAAACAATCTTACAAAAGAAAAAAAAAAAAAGTGATTAAGTGTGTGAATACAAACAGAAATATCTTGTCACCTGCATAGACTGTGAGTTAGGACACCCTCCAGGATTTCTGTGCCAAATATGAAAAATCTGTTGCTGGTTCTCTGATGATCGGCCCTAAAACGGATAAATGAGATTAGTTTCTGTGAGGGGTGTGAGCCAGCAGCACTGCAGCTCCAGAAGTGTTCCCAGGTGAAACCATTCAGCAAAAAGAGGGCATTTTAATTAACTGCTGAACAAACGCACATTTTTGGATAATTAAATTTTATCTAAGGGTGAAAGAAAAAAAAAAAAAAAAGAAAAAAAAAAAAACTGGAAAGCAATAAACACATTTTCCAGTCAGCCACAAGTCAAATGTGAGAAAATATAGGGCAAAGATCTAGTCAGGAAATTGATTTTTTTAAATATGCAATGAAGTTCAAAACACAGAGGAATTTCTTTGTTACAAATACATCTTTCTAAGTATCTAATATCGGGAACGTGCCCCCCTGCCCGCAAGGGGCCGGGCAGCCGGGCGGCTCCCTGACCTCAGCGGCTGCCGCAGCCCCGCCCCGAGCAGAGCGGGCTCGCCCCGCCCCGCCTCAGCCAGGGCGACGGCTTCAGCTCCACACCACGCACGCGCAGCCGCCCAACGGCCGCCAGGCAACGGTCGGCGCCGCCTCCTGCAGCTGGGCACCGGCGGAAGCTCCGTGGCCCGAGCGCCGCCATGGCGGCGGGGTGGCCGGGGCTGGGGCTAGTGCTGTCGGCGGCGCTGGTGTGGCGGCTGGGCCTGGTGCTGTACGGCCTGCACCAGGACGGCGCCATGCGGCTGCGCTACACCGACGTCGACTACCGGGTGTTCACGGACGCGGCGCGGCTGGTGACCCAGGGGCGGTCGCCCTACGGGCGGGCCACCTACCGCTACACGCCGCTGCTGGCCTGGCTGCTGACGCCCAACGTGTACCTCGCTGAGGCCTTCGGGAAGCTGCTCTTCGTGGCCGGAGACCTGGCAGCCGCTGCCGTGGCCTACCGGGCGCTGCGGAGCCGGGGGGTGCCTGCCGGGCAGGCCTGCGGGTGCTGCGCCGCCGCCTGGCTCTTCAACCCGCTGCCCATGGCCGTGTCCAGCCGCGGCAACGCGGAGGCCCTGGTGGCGCTGCTGGTGCTGGCCGCCCTGCACCTGCTGCAGGAGGGCAGCGTGGGGAGGGCTGCTGCGTGCTACGGGCTGGCCGTGCACCTGAAGATATACCCGCTGACATATTCGCTGCCCATCGCGCTGCACCTGCTGGGCAAGCGGTGCGGCGGGGAAAGGGTAGTGGCGGGTGCGGGGCGTGACAAAGTAGAAAAATTTAGGACCATGGGGTGCCTCCAGCAGCTGGTGGTAAAGATGCTGAACCGCGACATGCTGCTTTTTGGAACGGTCGCTGGATCTGTGCTGGCTGCCTTAACCATTGCCTTTTATCACCTGTATGGCTGGGAGTTTTTGGAGCAAGCCTACCTTTACCACCTGACCAGGAGGGATATCCGTCACAACTTCTCTCCCTATTTCTACATGTTGTACTTAACTGCAGAGAGCAAGTGGAGTTTTGCCCTGGGGCTTGCAGCTTTCCTGCCCCAGCTACTCCTGCTCCTAGTGGTGTCCGTAGCATTTTACGGAGACCTTGCTTTCTGTTGCTTCCTACACACTGCCATTTTTGTCAGTTTTAACAAAGTATGTACATCCCAGTATTTTGTCTGGTATCTCTGCCTTTTACCCCTCATAATGCCTAATATTAAGATGTCCTGGCATCGCAGTGTGCTGCTGCTCCTTCTGTGGTTTGTTGGACAGGGCCTGTGGCTTGCTCCTGCATACTTTCTAGAGTTTAGAGGTTATAACACTTTTTTACTTATATGGTTGGCTGGCTTGCTTTTCCTTTTTATTAATAGCTTCATACTCGTTCAAATTATTTCACATTATCAGAAAGAAACACAAGTTGCCAAAAAACTCAAACAGTGGTAGTAAATAGGCCAGAATACAGAAACAGCACCACAAGCTGTAACAAGGCTTTTCAGACCACCAGAGCTTTGTTAAACAAATAACATGTACATTGTACTAATGTGTGTTGTTCGTAAGCAATACTTTGTCAAGGCCCTGAGGGCACCAATAGTTGCTCAGAGCCACCTCCATCTTGTTCCGAGCGGTGTCTGCAAGGGTACTTGTGCTGCGTGGACCTTGAAACTGCACTGTAGCCTTGTCTGCGGCCATGTCTCCTGCTGCTGCACCCGACTGGACTCGCTGGAAGGACCCTGGACCTGGTGCATCATTTGCCACATCTGGGGCTGTGGCTGGACTCCGTTGCCTGCACCATCTCCAACCTGCTGTCTGCAGACACAGTGGGGCTGTGCCCTAGTCCGTGAGGGAATGGCTGGTGCTGGGGCACCCTCAGCTCCTTGCTTGTACCTCCCCATGGAGTTTTTTTTCCTTACTTGGCTCTGTCCTTGTAGCGGCCTGTGGCGTTTGGCTAGCAGAACACAGAAGATGATAAAAGGATGTTGAGAGTTCAGCAGTTTTTGTACATTCCAGTAAGTGGGTGGGGGTTTCTTGCTTTTCTTCTGTTTTTCTTTTGCAAGGGTGAATCTATTTGAATAAAGAAATCACTTAATATGTATGCTAGAGTTTTTGTTTTTCTTTCCACAGTAACATTTTAGCAATGTACTTTTTGTGGCCTGTACCTGGTCTTTCTTCAGTGAAGTAAGAAAAAAGTGGTTGTTTTGTATAATTCATTATCTCTTTATTTCATTATCTGAAACTCTGAATTTATTTTAGAATTCAAAGTTGCCCACTCTTTTTTCACTCTGCTCCCCCCCCCCCCCCCCTTTTCAGTCTTTGAATTTTTGAACAGACATATTCCCTTCTTTTGCCATTGGGTAAGAACTCTCCAAATACCTGTCTTGGATGACAGAAACGTACAAAGCAAAAATATTTGTGTTCTTGCTGCCACGATCTAAAAAATACCACTGCTTGAAACTGCAGTTTATTGCAATTATTGTGGATGCTAACAGAAGCAAATGCAGAGTCAAAGTACAGCTAGAATGGCACCTGTGTCCCAAAAGCACTAGAGTTTATACCAAAGAGAAATTGAAAATACAGTTTCTCAGTAGTTCAATATCTCTGCTATTAAAAATGAATGAAAAAAGGAAGGGAAAAGAGATGAGGAAGTAGAGCAGCTGCCAGAGGGGGGGAAAAATAAAAATAAAATAAATAAGCTTTAAAATAACAAGTGCTGCAACTCGTCAAAATGAGGTATTTATTCCCAGGTGAGGTGGGAGAAGATGTGACGTGGAGTGAGAGGAGTTCAGAGCCGTTCTGGAGCCAATACTTGCTTCAAGAATGTCCTACAAGAGGTCTGTAGCTTTTGACAGAGCAAGAAACTCACCATGTGCTTTTTAAATAAGATCTTAAGTTTACATAGGCATATGCCAAATTTAAGAATTTTTGTATTTGGCTCAGTTAGTTTTGTTACGTCCTACCTAACCATACAGGAAGGAAATGAGTAGTGAGTCATGCAGAGCAGAGGCAAGGCAAAATAATCCCAGCCAGTCAGTGTAATTCCTAGTGCTATCAGTGGGGAGAATGTGGTAAAGCAAGATTGCGTTTCAGCTTCCTGCCTGACTCCTGCCTTTGAATCCTGAGGTCTCCTGGGCTACTTCCCCAGGACTGCAGTGGCTCCGCAGCTTGCTTACCAGTTTTTCTGTCCAGGCTACCTCTTGGGGCTGGATTGCAGGGGTTGTGTGAATTGAGTTAGTTACATGAAAGCTGAGGAAGCCCCTGAGCTCCCAGCACCAAAGGGCGTGCTACCAGATGTGAAATATCCTTGCACTGCTCTGGCCTGGTTCAGCCATTCTGATGTTATGTTAGGAGTAAGGATGATTTCCCCACTCGCACTGGTGCAGGGGTGTTTCTGCTCCCAAGCTGCAAAAGGACTTGATTTTGCTTGCCAATCTCATGCACACTCACCTTCACATCATGAAAATTGTGCCAGCTAAATCCAGAAGTATGATGAGGCAAATGCACGTTCTTTTGACAATGTCTTGATTTTTTGGGGCAGGTCTTACAGATGTGGCACTGGGTTTTCTTCCCCTGGTTTTGCCTAGGGTGAAGGAAAAAAAACTTCTGGCATCAGCTTGTCTACATCATCAACAAATAAGTTTATCAGTAAAAAGTCTGGTGGCACAAGCTGATTAATTAAAAAGTCCTCAAAATTTACCAAATTCATTGCTAGTGTTCAATTTTTTTTTTTTCTTAATGATTGTATGTCCATTTACCTTCTAGTAATTGGGAACTGAAGCATCTGAACGCTAATACTAGCTTTCATTCCCTTCCATGTGTTGCAAAATTGTAGTGCTTTTTTTTTTTTTTTTTTTTTTTTTTTTAACGGTAGAAGTGCCCAACAGATCTGATGTGTCTCATTTGCACAAATTTTACATATTGCACTGAAAACAGCCCTGAAGTTCAAAGGGCAGGGTGTGAAAGAGAAAGAGAAAAGAAGACAAGAAATATCAATACAAATACCATTTTTGCTTTGCCTTTTACATCATAGCCTGTAGTCAAAGGCTAATGGTGGATTCATGGGTGTCTTTAGTCTTTAGTCAAAACTTCAGAATTTAACTTTGATTTTCTGCAAAATTTATGAATGGAATTACTAGAATAACAAGGTAAACAAAAATATAGTAGCAAATGGTTCATTAAGTTTTAGGATAAGCTGCTAAATTAGCATATCTGACACAATAACCATGTACTAGTCCTACTATGTAACTGTCCTGTCAGTGTTACTAGCATTGTATTGATTCCTGTAACAGTACAGGCAGTAATTATGTGCTCTAAACTGAGCCCATCTGTTGTCTTTTTCAAAGAAACCTTGAAGCTTTTATATTTAACAGCAAGAGGAAAATCCAACATTTTTCCTAAGGTTTTATAGAGAAGCAAATGCCGAGAACAATAAGTCATGAGAAAATTGTTCCTGTTTTGTTTGTCTGGTCGGTTGTTTTTTAGATGAGAAGAATGGTGCAATTATTTTATAAGTGCTGCTAAAATGAGTAGTGAACACATGGAACTTGAAACTATGTTCTTCATACCATTCCCTAGGACAGCTTCAGAGTGTATGTCCCAGTGTTATCAGCATTAATGTCCTGAACTGAGGACAAACCCTTTGCTCACACTGAAACCCAAACACTGAAGTTCCTTTCTTGCTCAGTGGCTTATCCATATGCACAGATCTAAACATTGACCTGCACATACACAGGCACAATGAGAAGTCCCAGTCAAGACACCTTTAAATAACATGATGTTTCAGAGTTGCTCTCAGTAAAACAGGGTTCTTAGGGGGCTTTTATATTCTGCACTTCAAAATCTCTGGTGACTCTAAAGTTTGAATCACATAAATGTTGATGGAAGGTAAAAGCGTATGCAATATGGATCTTGAGTTTTAACCAATTCACCAGTATCCTGATGTTCTTCATTACAATAATCTGTGTTGGTCACATTACTTGTGTAGGAGTCTTGCTTCAGTTATTGTACATGATAAACAAGGTCGGAGAGCTACATTCAGTGTATGTAAAAGTCTCATGAAGGTGAAAATTTGATGAATTAGTGCCATTGATTTTTTTTTGTTTAATTTTACATTACTTTTCTGAAGAGAACTTAATATATCCATTAAGTTAAAAATTGAAATATGCATTTATTAATACCTTTTAAAACTCTTTTTCATTGGACACTGTCCAGTATATACAAAGAATTTGTATATCTGTCTCTTTTTAACAGTGTAAGTCAATAGCACCTTATTTCAGCAGAAGTCCTCATGACCATCTCTTCAGTCCTCTTCAGACTCCTACTGATCCCTTGGCAATAACAAGTCTCTAAACTTGTAGCTTCTGTCACCAGACTGTTAAACTGCTCAGAAGTTACGGATGTACCCACAATTTCCCATCTAAATGGGAAATAGTATGTGTCATCATTATTTTACATCAAGAGACAAGAAGCACAGAAAGATTAAGAAATTTATATAAGACGATAATGGTAGCACAGGCAGTAACAGAAAGCCCTAAATCTTTGATTCCCACTACAGAGCCCTAGTTACAAGACTCCTTTCCAGCATATGCTGAGTGAGGCACAGGCTTCTACAGGAACATGAGCTTGCTTATTGGAGACAATCCTACTTAATGCATAGATAAGGCTTTAACTTTAGCATTTTCTTATTCTTTGAGCTTAACTTTGAATCTTAACATTCATTTCAAATAAAACACTTCATAGCTTGCAAGTAAAGAAATAACAGATAAGAGATCATTGCTACTTCCTGTGGAAAACAGCAGGGAAGCAAACTAGAACATCTGTGGAAGAAATACCTAAAGGAAATGTCTGTATCTGATTATGTAAGAAGACAGAACTTTTGCCATGGAAATCAGCTGAAATGCAGTCAAATCGAGCAGTAAACCTATACTGAGGAACCAACAGTGTTTGAAATGTTTTCTATCAAAGTGTGCTTTCCTTTTTTACAGGAGGAAAATGAGATCTTGGTAACAACTATCAGGCCGAATTAACAAAACTTTGATTCCTTCATGGTATCATAGAGGGGGGTCTGTAGGATATTACATCCTACAATAACACTTGTGGAGTTGTACAGGCGTGACTTGTAATAGGGTGTTAATAGACAACATTGTTGGTGTAGCAAGAGACAGTGTATTAATGGACAGTTGCTCTGAAAGTATTTTTTGAAAGTTAACCCAAGTAAAAACTGATTTTTGCTTCACAAGCCAGCAGCTGTGTTAATAGAGATGGTACTGTTTTGGCAGTAATTTTCCAAGGAGAGCTGCACCCTGCAGCCCATATGCTTCCAGTCTGTGCAAAAGAACATTAATTCAAATCCCCTGTTGATCTGACAGTCAACATTTTTTTAATCTATCCCTTGTCCCTCCCACTGATCCAATAGATTGAATTAGCCAGGAAGCAGGCTTAGAAAATGAAGTGGAAAACAGAGTATGATTATCTTTGTTTTATTTTCTTCACTCTGTAGTGTGAATATGCTGAATAATTAAGATTACCTTTTGGAACATGGTGCCACTTGAGCTTGGGGTTAGAGTACTTTGTTAAGATATTTTACCCAAATGCAACTGAAGGAAAACTGAGCTACATGGACTTTTGCCAAATGATAGTAAAGCTACTGATAGTCTGTCAGCTTCAATATTAGCACTATTTTTCCATATTTTGCTGTTATAACAACAATAAAACAACAAACAAACAAACAAAAAGTTAACCCAAATTAGCAATGCTTGTAAATTCTAGTTTCAAGCTTCTCTCACCCAAAGATTTTGGAGGACATGAATAGCTATAAACTCAATAAAGGAGAACAAATAATATATCACTCAGCATTCATTAATTATGATCTCTTTCCCAGAGCTAACAACATCCTGAAGAAAGTAGCACTTTATGAATATATATATATATATATACACACAGTCTGGAGATTCACATGAGTAGCAAGTACTTCTCTACCTTAAAACTGTGAGATGTATTTGAAAATAGATTTTAATTACCATTAGCACTTCCAAGTTTAGTGTTGGCAACAGTCAGCTTGTTAATTCAGGCAGTACAGGAACTGAAGTCATGACCAATTTTCCTTCATGCTCTAATAAACTGGTTGATTAAGTGTAAGAAAGTTTGTTGCTGGAAGTGAACCAAACGTTATTTGTTCACTGGAAAGAAATACAGCATGTCTAGGGCCAAAATTTACATGTGCAGGATGGAGCAAAGTGATCAAGAAACAAGGACAAAAGTGAGGCCCAGAAGGCTTTGACTATTGTATTGCCTCTGCCACTAATTTATCATTAACAAAGGATTTCAGCTTGTTGTCCTGTTTTCCTCTGCTGCTTTTGATTGCTTGACCCATATAAATAACTTATTCTAGCCATAACCTGTCCCCAAATCCATTCCTGTAACACACTGCCATGAAGTGGTTTCAGTCCTGTTTGCAACAACTGTGAGCCTGTTCATCAGTAAATTGTGAATGCTTACCTAAATATATTGTGGTTAAAAATAAATAAATCAACTTTTTTTTTTATAAGTCTTTAAATTATTTTTTCATAAGGTGTTTTTTGTTGTTGTTGTTTGTTTGTTTGTTTTTTCCATAGGTTTTCATTTTTCTGTGGGATGTATTAATTTCTCAAATGCATTCCAGTATTCCATTTGTAGGAGAGGGTGGACTAGTGCTGAAGCTAAATGAAGATCTGGAGGCAGATTAACAGCAGTCATTGTAAAAAGCTAAACAATAAAGAAAAATAATTTATAAAAATTGAAAGGTAGTTGATACCACAAGTAAATAGAATTTTATTATTAGCCGTCTGCTTAGATTGTGCTGGAAG
Organism: Oxyura jamaicensis; assembly: GCF_011077185.1. Taxonomy (NCBI): domain Eukaryota; kingdom Metazoa; phylum Chordata; class Aves; order Anseriformes; family Anatidae; genus Oxyura; species Oxyura jamaicensis. Next base: position 37,799,359 of record NC_048895.1, on the reverse strand, counting down.
TTGTTATTGAAAATGTATTAGGGAAATGAAACCACATATAGCTCTGCAGTTGGTGCAAATATCTACTATTGCCTCAGATGTGAGTCAGCACCTGAAGAACTGTTTCTGTGTATTCATAAAACAGGATATACATTCAGCTGTTTTCCTAGCAAAAGTTAGTAGTTGTGCTGCACTGTGAATGCAAATTTCCATTCTGTATTCAGATACAAGTCAAACAATGTATTCTTTCACTTTGGTGTTTTCTCAAAGGTTTCATTAAAAAATGCACACTAACGAAATGAAAACCAAACCAGATGTGCTGTGCCAGGAACAGTTACGGGGAGCTCTAAATCTTCCTCATCCTTCTAAGCTCCCAGAACAAATGCACGCTGAGTGCTGGAGACCATAGGTGGTGCAAATGCCTAGATGCAAACTTTGCCATAGCGTGCCCAAAATAGTTTTCCATGGTTCTTAAGACAACCAGATGCTGCCTTAACTACACTACAATAGCTATATATATTCTCATACATGTCTGTCTAATATATAAGATATATGTATATATCCTATGTAGCTATATATATCCTCAGCTGCAGTAGTACAACAAATTCAGGAACTTTATGCCCACCTGTGGTGGTTTTACCGTGCTAGGCAGTTGAACACCACAACCGCTCTCTCACTCCCCCTCCTCAGATGAGGAGGGGAAGAAGTAAAGGAAAGAACAACTCACGGGTTGAGATAAGAATGATTTAATTAAAAAGGGGAAATATATATATATATATATAATTAAGGAAATATTATTATTAATTAAACAATTCAACTAAAGGGAAAAAAGGGAAAGGGGAAAAGGGAGGGGGAAAGGGAATAACAAAACAAAACAAGTAAAGACTATGTGGAAGTGCAGAGGAAAGAAATTACTCTCTACTTCCCACAAATGAGCGATGCTTGACCACGTCCTTGAAGCAGGGCCTCAACGCACGTAGCCGGTGTTCGGGAGGAGGACAGACGTTTTCGCAACGAGAGCCCACCCCTCCCCTCTTCTTCCTTTTTCCACCTTTTATTGCTGAGTGTGACATCATATGGTATGGAATATCCCTTTGGTTGGTTTAGGTCAGCTGCCCTGCTGATGTTTCTTTCTCACTTTTTGCCCACCCCCTAGGAGGGTCAGAGAGAGTCCTGATGCTGTGCCAGCACTTCTCAGCAGCAGACACAACACTGGTGTGATACCACTGCTGTTCTAGCTACAAGTGCAGAGCGCAGCACTGTATGGGCTGCTGCAGGGAAAGTTAACATCCCAGCCAGACCCAGTACACCACCCAACTGAATAAGCATTTCTTAAGGATATTCAGAGGTCCCTTTTGGGTTACAGATACATGTCAGGTCCTTTACCAGAACATATCCATAGCCTGAGCGTGGAGGGCTACATTTGCCTCAAAATGGATAATGACTGCCACTGAGGTGTCACTGTATAGTAAGGAATTCCAGTCACTTTTTAGTTGTGAAGACAGGCATATGCAAAATGAGAAGCAGGCAAACATGTATGTCTCAGAGCAAAAAGTCATTTTCATTATAAAGTCAGGTCCAGAAATGTTAGTAAGTCTAGAACTAGGTGTCAGTAGAGAAAACTGATGTGAAGGCTGAATGATTCTGCAGTGAGAAGTAACTTTGACACCAACTTGTTTTCATTGTTACATATGTTCAGAGAAAAAGCTCACACAGACAATATTTTTTGCAGTTCATTACACTGAGAATCATTTTTACATCAGGCGAAGGCTTGAGTTCTCTGGATTGAACTCCCTCTGGAAGAAGGTGGAAAAGCCCTCGACTTTACCCTAAAGAGACAGGGCCTTTGTAGATTCCTTAGATACCTTTCCTGTCTCAATTTCAGAAATGTGGGACACTGAGGATGCTAAGTTACATGGCTACCAAAACAGCTGGACAAACACACAGAAGAAAAAAAAAAAAAAATCAAGAGCTTTTAAACACAAAAGCATTTCTCTGGCTTCAGGAATTTACCAAGCTGCAAGTCATGGCAAACTGAGGAAGAATTTCTAGGCAAATCTCTCCCATATGTTTAGTTTCCCTCTGCATCTTTGCATCTTTTACTGGCCAGATTTGGAGAATGATCCTGGTTTCAGGGAGCATTTGATCCCAACTATTACAGTTGTTCCTAGGTTCTGAACCACAGAAGGCCCCCTGCAGTCTCCTCATAACCACACGTTTGGTTGTGTCCTCCTTGTACGCCACATGAAAGTGCATCAGATGCTGCCTCTGTTCTGGGCCAGTGCACCTGCTTGCTGATTTTCCAGCATGGATGCTACCAAACTGCGCCAGCAAACCACAACTACAACTTGTTTCATCGGCATTTCACAGATGACAGTTAGCAGCTGGTGACAGATTGATAGGTGAGAAGGTGAGAAAAAAGAAATCAAAGCTGACAAAACAGATCTGTTTGATCAAAGAGAGGAGTTTTTAGCTGGCTAGGCAATTAAAAAGCAGGTACATTCAGACAGTTTATTAGGCCAAGTTAATTCAAGCATACCAAGTGCCTGGAGTTTGGCTGTCTTCACTCCCAAAAATAACCCATGGCTTGCTAATGCAACTGCACATGTTCACAGTGAGATGGGGGAAAGAAAGGGGAGGGGGAATAAATAAATAAATAAATAAATAAATAATATTAAAAAAAAAAAAAAAAAAAAGATATTTTGGCACAACTCCAGTCACCTGTGCTGATGACTTCCATCAGTGTGAAATACAATAAAGATCCAGCCCTTAGCCAAAAATATCCCCTCTAAAGTTTTCCATTTTAATAAGTTTACCTTTAGCTTTGGATGATACATATTGCTGTTTATGATGATTAACTTAATGTTTAGGTAAGAAAAACAGTGATGCCTAAAGAAAATGTGTGATCTTTTATCAGAATATAAATACTTTCAACACACTGCTACAGTTAATAGAGCACAAGGTTAAAGCATTTGTCCAAAATACTATTTAAGTATAGAGAAATCAGCAATGTTTCTGGTATAGCCAGTGCTGAGTGACCTCGAGGGATCCACTCTGAGGGACGATTAATCTCAGAAATCCATGCCAGATGGAAAGTGGCTGTTGTGTTGGAGGGGCTGGAGGTCTCATTACACCTGGGCCCATGTCAGCCTTCTTTGTTGCACTCAGGCTCCTTGAAGGGACCCTTCCCCAGGTGAGGTGCCCATGCCCTGCACTCCCTTCCTCTGCCTACCCCTGGCATGTCAACCGTGCTTTCTGGGGGAAAGCAACCGGCAAACCTTGGCTCCCTGTCAGAGCCACTCAGACATCCTGAGGGGAATGCCTTTGAAATATTACTTTGGACAAAAGAAATTCCCTCACTTTTCCAGTGTTTTAAAGGTAAGGGTAAAAAGAAAGCTCGCTGTGCATGATAAAGCTCTGAACTGCTCATGTATTACAGGGCTAAGTTGTGACTGAAACAGTTTTGTACCAGTGCTACAATTCCTAAGTTCTGTGCTGTCAGGCACGCAGATACTTCTTGCATCTGGTGGTGCCACATAGTTCTGGTGCTGAAGTCTTTGAATCTGTTTGCTAATGTTAATCCAGCATGAAAAATGCTCCTATCATTCATTGATGCTGATGTTATGATGGTGCATGGAGAATTCAAAGAAGGTGAAAGCTATTGAAAGCTTAAATTACAATCTGGAATAGATTTGTGTTAGGAAAGTTGCTGTTTTGTCTAATTCAGAGTTGTCCATTTAATTATTCTCATACCAGCACATTTTCCAGCACTATCTTGCAGGCAGGCTAATTCTAACAGCATACGGGTGCCTCTCTACATTCTTTTATCCCACCAGGAGCAGAGGTCATTCTGCACTTCTAAGAGCTGCCTTGTCCTAAGTCCTGTGTAAGCGGGTTAGAAGCCCAGCAAGAGGCATCAAAGGTAAACACTTGCTCACAAGATGTTTAAGAACGCCTTCTTTAAAGCCACCAGTCATCAGTGACATTTGCTGTACTTTGTCTCTTCACTTCACACTTGCAAGCTTTATTTTTTTTTTCCCTGAGGTTTGGCTTTGATTACACTTCTACAGAAAGAGAAGTGAACTTTTGTTACAGAGGCATTACAGGCAATTTACAGTACCCTACAAAAATGCATTTTCATTGCAATTCATCAAGGCTAACACCATATTAATTTAGCAGTCTGGAAAAACTACAATTAATTTAATCCTTAGTGTTGATTAGTAGCTGACATTTTGTCTAAAAATAATCCTCAGGATGATACAGAAGGTCTCAGCTGGGGACTTAGCTTCTTGGAATTTGATCATTATTTGGACCTAAATAAAAGCATATTTGCAAAAACTGAGAAGCTAATACAATTACATTCTTCTGTCAAGCCAAGGTGTTAGAAGTATTTCTGGTGCTTTGACTGCAGGCCAATTTGAAACACTGTTTACAAAGGAATCATGCTGCATTAGTCACTGAACATGCATATTGTTCAGCATCTTAAACATCAAATATATTCATGAGAACACATAATCTTATTTATGTTTGGCAAATGAATATGAAGAAAGTATCTGTTAAAGAAGAAGAGGATCAGAATGTTGCAAAAGAAGCCTGTGGCTCACATTTAGATAGGCAGTATGGATGTTAATCCAATGTAGATTTTTGCAAAGCAGTTTCAAGAACATCCATGAAAACTTTCAGCCTTGAGAGTTTAGATAGGTACTATGCTACCATATGGTAGAGCTGCTTTCAAAGCAAATGCTGAGTTTTTGCTTTTCTGAGAAACCAGATGGCAAAGAGGTTAGTATCTAGAAGCTGTCCCACCTAGATCATCAGGAGCAGTCAGTTGTATGGGACAGAAAGTGATTTTAATCTAAAGGCTTTTCAGTAGTTTATATAAAATACAGATAATGTGTGTATTTATTTTCCCAATATAAATATACATAGTAAGGTCCCTGCAATAAATGATACTTGTTCTGTTAAGTATTGACATAGATGTCAAAATATGATGCAGCAGCAAAGTGAATAATTCCTTTTCTAATTCCTTAGATGTTTAGAGACTCTTCAATAATGTGTGTATTTTGCAAACCTTCTGGGAAAGCAGAAGGACAGAGTCTCTAGTACTGCTGTGGTGGTTTTACCGTGCTAGGCAGCTGAACACCACAACCACTCTCTCACTCCCCTTCCTCAGATGAGGAGGGGAAAAAGTAAAAGAAAGAACAACTCATGGGTTGAGATCAGGATAATTTAATTAAAGAGGAAAAAAAATATTAAGGGGATATTTTTATTAATTAAACAATTCAACTAAAGGGAAAAAAGGGAAAGGGGAAAAATGAGGGGGAAAGGGAATAACAAAACAAAACAAGTAAAGACTATGTGGAAGTGCAGAGGAAAGAAATTACTCTCTACTTCCCACAAATGAGCGATGCTTGACCACGTCCTTGAAGCAGGGCCTCAACGCACGTAGCCAGTGTTCAGAAGGAGGACAGACATTTTTGCAATGAGAGCTCACCCCTCCCCTCTTCTTCCTTTTTCCACCTTTCATTGCTGGGTGTGACATCATATGGTATGGAATATCCCTTTGGTTGGTTTAGGTCAGCTGCCCTGCTGATGTTTCTTTCTCACTTTTGTGCCCACCCCCTAGGAGGGTTAGAGAGAGTCCTGATGCTGTGCCAGCACTGCTCAGCAGCAGACAACACTGGTGTGATGCCACTGCTGTTCTAGCTACAGGTGCAGAGCGCAGCACTGTATGGGCTGCTGCAGGGAAAGTTAACATCCCAGCCAGACCCAGTACAACTGCCAACCAAACACCTTCCAAAAGCATTATGGACACTTAAAATAAATACCATATACATTGCTAGACTAGGTGAGTAAGTACTGATAGCAACATAGGGTATCGCATATAGAAGATGGTAAGTGCTGTATTTGTCATTTGTCTCCTAGTAAAGGGGAGCATTTGCTTCCATTACAAGCTCCCATAGCAATTCTGTAATAAAGTCTGAATAGACCTCAGTCAAGTTTTGAAGTGTGTCTAGTCTGTGTCTTAGCTCAGAGCAGTAGTGCAATGAGTTCTCTCAGCTGTCCCCACTTGCCATGTGCTGTTTGCATGGCAGTGTGCTGCCAGTATACATAATCTGAGGTTCTTGTGGATGAAGACCTGTTCCAGAAGCCCACCTAATGAACACCAAGCCCTTGTGGGAATTAGAGGCTCCAAACCAATGAGTGAATGCAGTGCCATGAAATTTTCTGGCATGTGTGGAATATACATCCACTATTCCAGTGCTCTTTAATGAAAGTGCTCTTCAAATTGAACTACCTTGTGATAACCCTGAATCCTCCCTTTACAGTGTAAAGGCATCTGCCAGCTCTCAAATCCATGAGAACAGCTCTTGTTTCTTCCAGCTGCATCCCCTCATCCGTACCTTTACCTTCTTTCTGTTCTGTTGCCACCTCAGCGTTGACAAACTCTTTGGAAAGGCTTCCCACTATCACTCTTTTTTCTTTCACTGTCCCTCTCTTTCCAGTTACCATCTCTCCTGCTGGCACTGGCAGTTTCTTCGGCTTCTCTTCAGATGCCTTCTGCCCAACACAGACTGTAGTAATGTCACACAGGGGGGCAACACCAAAGCCACTCTGCAGTAACCCCCCCAGATGTGTTCAGGGCCTCAGCTCCAACCGCTCCAGCCTTCTGCTCTGTTCATATCACACTGCACTATTTGCTAATGGTGGTGTAGCCTGAATTGACTGAAAACATTTTAATTTGTGAAAAATCCATGGGTATACATTCCATTTAATTGAACAAAGAAAAAAAAAAAAATTACATGAACATTTCAGCATGTGAAACACAGGCTTTCCAGTCCCTCTGGAAATCAGCACAAGTACAGAAGGGTAATTAAGGGCAGAATTTGGCAATTACATTGGAGCTTCTTCAGGATGGTTTTGCTGTGTCTCAGTGCAAAAGGGAACTTCCTTTCTCCCAGTAGCTGGGAGCATGACAATTCAAGTCTAGACCAAAGGCAATAATATTTCCAGATGAAAATCTGTCACTGCAAGAATGGAGCCTGAATTAAGCAGAGTAAAGACAGGATCTCTAGATTTTAATCTATTAAAATAAATAAATAAATAAATAAAATAAATAAAATCAATTGTAGGCAGAGTCATTCTGAAAACCATCAGTCCAAAGTCTCAAATCCTTTTTCCTTGAAAAAAACATGTTGTCTGAGCTGTTGGCTTTTCTTTTCTTTCCAGTTTTGGATTGCTTTGGCCATTTGATATAAGAAAAAATTACGCAAGAAAAACATCAAACGTAAAAAAGCAAACAATCTTCTTACTCTCCTTTTCAAAATTAAAACACAAATGTCTGATCTGATCTGCTTCTGACAATCTTAGCGGCTAACCTTTCTTTCCTTTAGTTAGATAACAGGTTTTCAGTTCTTTACAGAGCTACATCTTATTCACATTTTGGAGAAGTTTCAGGGCTTCCTACTTGGGTGCCCTAATTAAAACCCACACAAGCAATAAACAGTCTCGTGAAGGGATTGGGAACTGAGCAATTTTTAACTAGTCATTAGCTCACCTTCGTGATTACCATGGTACAGTAGTCATGTCTGTACTCATGCTGTCAGTTAGCCACATTACTAACAGAAGTTCCTGTATGAAAAAGCACACTTAATGTAGTTATTTCAACAGTAAGTATGATTGCAAGCGTTATAATTACAACTAACCAGAATACAGAGGAAAAACAACTATGATATGGCAGACCCACTACTTGTGCTTTTTTCTCAGCAGCCATGTAGCAAACAAATTGTTAAGCAAGTGCCTCTGAAGAAGAATTTTACCAATTCCTTGTTTTCACTTTATTTTACCCACTAAGGGTATCCTTAGTCATCCTAGGAAGTCCTTCATACCTTCATTTTTTCCGTGTTCCCCATTATTTCCTGTAATTTTATTTTCCTATAGTCTATTTATAAATTTAATCAAACACACAGAAATACTTACTGTAGATAATGCAGTTGAACTTCATTAAAAAACTGCAGGAAATGATAATAGCATTGTGGTGCACCAGAGTGGAAAGACATTCACTGCTGTTCTGTTCTTCTGAAAACACACTTATTATCCAAAAGTACATCTTAAATTATCATACCCAACTATTATATATGGTTCTATTTCACATTGACAATTAATCTGTTTACATCTTTAAATTCAACCTTGTACTGAGGCTAAGCTCTGCATCTGAATCTTTGGCCTCTCAGCAGTCATTCTGTTTTCTTTAATTCAGATTACTGTGAAACTTCAGTACCACATACAGAATTTTATCTAAGAGTTGTTCAGTCCTCTGAATTTTGTCTCAAATATATTATATTTGAAAAAAAAAAAAAAAGTTTTTGGCCTTGCAAAGCCATTTAATATACTGTATTTAAACTTCATCTGAATAGTTTGTGTATTTGCCACACATTCCCTCGATGGAAGCTTCATGTGCTACTCTTTTTCCAGTAGGTATTCTGTAGAAAGTAGCATGCTTGAGGTGCTTTGCCCTGCTGGGTCCAATTCCACTGGTTTCAAAGGTTTTGGAGTGTGTTTCAGAGGGAATCTTAGTATATGTTTTACCTGTGACACTATTGTCTATGCAGCCATGCAAGATATCCTTTTCTGCAGGTAAAATTTCTTGAAAAATGGCTGCAGGATGCCTACAATTTCTGAGTTCAAAAGTGTCCCTAGAGTACTGTCCAGGCAAGGACACCTGCCCCTGGTAAAACAGAGCGACGCGGTCTGGCCACAGCATGGACTGACACTAATGTGGTCCCAGGGAAGGTAGCACCAGCCTGAATCAGGGAAAGGAGATGTGAAGATGTATTCATCGACTGTAAAAGCAGTGTAGTTTTGTTAGCAATGCTGTCAGGGCTCCAGTGGTCTGGTGGACTGACAGCAATATCTGTAATTCCCTGTAATGCAGGGATTGCGAGGCAAGAATGCCAAAAATCTGTGCATAAAGTCAACTGTGGACACTTGGGAAGCTGTGTCAAATAAACCTACAGCTGAGCTCAATTATATATTTCATATTTGCCAGACAGAATCTCAATATCCATCCTTATGACTGCCAAAACCTAGGTAAGCACTAGCAAACATGGAGGTCTAACAGTGATCAGGCACTGGGACATGGGTGCCAGATCCCGGTAAAGCACACAGCAAGTGGTTATTCTCATGCAGAAGTCTGGGTTACTCTGTAGACTGTCCCAAACAAGAACAGTGTGGCACCACCAGCATAATGCTGGTTTTTCTTTCTGTCTCCATCCAAGCAAATGTGTGGGAGGTCTCCTGGGTCTCCTGGCCCCAGCATGGCATGTTGCCAGCAGAGCCTGGCATATGAGCAAGTGCTAGCCACAATGCTAGCATAAAACCCATGGGAATTCCAGACACTTGTGGGCGGATAAGCAGGGGGAAGGGAGAGCACTTAAAACCTTGTCTCTGCCCTCCCAATGTGCACAGATGTAGGGTGTGGAACCAGACCAAGTCCCAGACTGATCTATGGGGAGGGAGGGGGTCATACCTCTGCCTTCTTCAGATTATTTGTTTAAAAATGAGTCAGGTGCAGCTGTGGACGAGATCTATGTCTGTGGAACACAGTCCAAGCTCACAAGGTCCCCATGGCCATTTTCTCTGTGTCTACTCAAGGCTGCTCTGCAGAGGATGAGCACAACACAACATTAGGACAAATAGCTGATGCCTGTAATGATGCAAGAAACTGAGACAAGCTGAGCAATTTCAGTGCAATTTCAACATGATTCTTCACTGAAAAACAGAAACCTCTCCTTCGATACAGGGAAAAACAGCTTTGTTTGATGAGACAAGCAAAAGCTTTGCACAAATAATTCTTTTTAATTAGCTAAAGGTCAACTCTAACTACAGCCCACTACATGAGGGCGATTTCCAGGTACAATACATGGACGACAAACCAGCCTGTGTGCAGGTCTGTTATCCCTGTTAGGTAACAGTGTCATTCTGCTCAGAGCATCTCTGCTGCAGCACGTCTGTACAGGATGTAAATCTACTTCTAAAGTAGGCTACAGGCTCTATACTTTTACTTCAGCAGAAAATTATCATCTTTGTAATGCTGGTTAAACCAGCAGGTTTTCATCTTCTCACCATGGCCCCCTGTATGATTCTCAAGACATTACTTACATGATATAAATATAAAAGCTCCATCTATAGCAGCTTAAAACTCTGAGGGATGCTAGCAAGTATTTTACCTCCTTCTTCAAATTTCAGTCCTATGTAATGTCTGCCTTGTTTGAAAAAGGAAGAAGGAAGAAAAGGAAGGAAGGAAGGAAGGAAGGAAGGAAGGAAGGAAGGAAGGAAGGAAGGAAGGAAGGAAGGAAGGAAGGAAGGAAGGAAGGAAGGAAGAGAAAGCTATTGGAAAATGCTGATTATTCTTTCAGGTCCCTTCATATTCTGGGCTAGCTTTTGGACTGACTATGCCTGAAGCATGAAATTACCTTTAGCTGGTATGTTTAAAGTAGTTGTCATCTCTCCTCTGTGCCACCCTCCACCCCCCCACCACTTTTTTTTTTTTTTTTTTTTTTTTTTAATAGATTTAATGTGCACGGTTAAAAACATGTATTTACGGAGCTCAATTTAGAGATTGTTCTTTGGTGCTCTCCCTATAAGTGAGCAGCGTCGTTGTACAAAGAATTCTTCCTTAAAACATATTCAGCCACACAGTGACAACATTCCAGGAAATGGCTCCCCACAGAACATGACAGAGCTTCCCAGATGCTTATCACTCCCCCAGAAATCAGGCAGCCTTTCTGGGCATGCATCAAGGAAGCAAAGTTCTGATGCTGTTGCAATTCTCAAAGCTCATCCATTGCATCTGAAGGAAGGAGTATTCATTTTTTCATTTTCTACATATCAGAAAGAAGGAGGCAGAAGAAAGCAAGCTGCAACAAACTAACCCTCCCTATTCCTAGACACTGGAAGGCTGAAACACTGCATGCAGGCAAGACAAGCGATGGATGATGCAACTGCAGCATTCTTCCATCTGGAAAAATAGATTGTGTTGGTGTGGGCTGAGGCAAAGGTGAAGCTGTCGGCTCAATTAGGACCTGAAAAATCATGAAATCTACAAATCTGCTGAGCATCACTGGCAGCTATTTTAACTGCACAAGCAGACTAGAGAAGTAGGAGCTATTTATAACAGAGCCCAGTGCTAACAGAGCCCAGTTGCATGACTGACCACAGTGACTCATGCAGCCCTGGAGGTTTCTCACCTGCAGCCCAGGACCCTGGGAAAACTCCAAAACCCCCTGAAATTTGTACCAACATGAGGGACCACTTCTGTTCTAAATAGAGAGAAAACACAATACCGTGTTTCCTTAAATTTTACCTTTGTCCCTCTCCCTCAAAAATTGACTTTTTCAAGGTGACCGCCAAATACTGTCTGTCTTCAGGAGAAACAGCAAGGGTAAGACTGCTAATTGACTGTATTTCCTGGCTCTGTTCAATTAAAATCTTATTTGCAGTACTGTTATTACTAGATATTTTTTCACTTTATGCAATTTCTTGAGGTATTAAACTGTTCAAGTTAAATGTGAGAAGGTAGTACAGAAGCATACCTTTCAGTAAACAGCACAGGTACATTATTTATTCAAATTTATCAAATTAGACAGTGAGATGACAATTTTTACAGAAATTAAATATATGGTCAAGAGTTTCTGTAAATAAGCAGCCATCCATCCTTATTCTTCAGTGCACTGTGCAATCTTCTGCATAATATTAGAAGACTTCTCTTTCAAAGAGATCCAACCATTTGATTTACTTAATAAAATGGTGTAAAGCAAACATAATTTACAATGTTTTCCCATAATTTTTGATTCAATCAAGGGAAAAGACATTACTTTTGAAATATAGAATATCTGGTTCGTGTACATATATTGCTTTGGTTGGGTCTGGCAAGAAAAGAACTTTATAAATCAGCAATAAAAGAGTGACATTTAGAAACTGCAAATCTGAAAGAAAAATATGTTGCTGTTTTATTAAGGAGCTTTACTAGCTGCCAAATCTTGCAAAATCTGGAAAGTTGCCACTCCACATGCCTAGTGTCATACAAGCATTGAAACAACATATATTGCTGTTAAAAGATCATTGAAAGTATCTCTTCTGTCTGTTTTTAACTCTGTAGAAGTCCACCCAGACCTTAAACAATGAGATCACACTAATCCCTTGAGACCCTTTAGAAAATGCAAACCAGAAATCAAAGATAAAAATGGAAAGGAATGAACAAATCATAAAGTTGAAAGTCGCCCCTATAAATTAGGAACTCCAGTCCTGAACTAAGTGGTAACATTTCCATATCAAATAAGCCAGTTGAGCCTTTGCATGGACCTGCTTTGGTCTAGCATAGGAACAACTCTCCTTTTCAGAGATCTACATTCAAACTATGAAAGATCTACTTGGCTTTGAGGCAGTGGTATTCTCAATGTGACCAATATTCTTTGGGCATTTAGTAAATACCTGATTTGTGTTTCTCATACTGTGCAACTCATTCATGTAATGTACATGAAAACCTCTACTTCACAATTAAACAGATTGCTCTACACAGGAAAATTAAACAGGCAGCAAAATCATCTATAGCTCTCTGTCACTGCTCTCTCCTTTCCATTTTCTGTTCCCCATGGTGCTTGAGAAAATGACTCAAAGCCAAATATTTCTTTGGGTTTTGCTGCTGATCAGACTGTTCCTATCTAAGGAATCCAAACTTGACAGCTGCTTTTGGTGCCATCCCTTCATTTGCTCTCTTGGCAATCTGGTCTGCCTTGTAATATCCTGTGGAAGAAAGAAGGAAGGAAGCGAGGGATTACTCATGACTGTGGGCTAGAAAAGCAAAGCGATAGCAAAGTGCTTTTGCATGATCAATCTATTAGACACTTCTGTTAGCCTCTGAAAGTCCACTTGAGCGAAGTCTTCTCTCAGCTACTCTTGTGAAACTCTTCTGAAGGCAAAAAGGGTGCAGAGATATGATTCTGTTCAGAGAGGAGCTTTCTTTCGTAACTTTAAAAAAAAATAATAATAATTTTAAAAAAGAGAGAGAGAGAGAGAGAGAGGTTCTTATTACCTCCCTCAGCCCTTCCACTACTGAAATATTTTGAAAAATAATTTTACACATCCTCAGACATACATGAGGTTACACAGATTTCTCATTCACCACATTTTTGTTATCACTGGCATTGGCCTGAGTGTTGAAATTCAGTTTCATGACAAATGAAAGGTTTTGATCATATACGGAATCAAAAAATATAAAAAATAAAAAATAAAAAAATGTGTGGATATATATTTGGAGCACTGTAGGAAGGAGAAGGAACAAAGGCAGATGAGATATTTAGAGTGATCATTACTGTTATCTCAGGATATTCATTGACCTCAGAATGTATCCAAAAGAAGTCTTTGTCATCATTGTCATCAAGAGAGCATTGACATAGTCAGATAAAATCTCAGGCCAACATCATCTCAGCTATTTTTAGCTCTGCTATATGGGAAAAGCACAGAGGAGCTGGTGCTGTCACTTCTGTGAGATTTATGCATGGTCACTGGTTTAACAACTTTATTTTTACCTACCCAGGGAATCACATGAAACCATGATGAAATCATTTTTCCTCCCTCTCTTTCTGTTATTTAGAGGAATGATTTGTGCTGCAACAGATGCATGAACAGGAGAGGAAAGAAGGAAAGAAGTGAAGAGTGTGTGCTAAAATACATAGCCTTGTGGACATGGCTTTTTATGGCACTTCTTGTTCTCATCCTTGGCTGTCCAAGTGCCCTTCCCTCCCCCAACAACAACTGGATCCAGATCTGCCCGAATGACATTTATTTTTAGAGTAACCATGCCTGAGCTCCACCTTCATGGAGGCTGTATGTCATTGCTCTCTTTAGTACTCTGGCAATATAAAGGGCCCTGAAGTGTGTGTGAATGTAAATGATGCTCTTTAAGGTCCCTTTTTGCTATGTAAAAGTGCTCACCTGCAAATTATAATCAGGCACAACTGTTTTCAGGTGCAGTATAACCAGCAGTAATGGAAAGTGAGAACTCCTCTCATTGATTTGCATTGCCTAGATTCATAGTAGTGATGGGTTTATGCTTCTTTAATGCTTAATAATTTACAGAAATGCTTAGTGAGATTCAAGGAAGCTTCTTGCTGATAATATTTCAGGCTACCTATCTTTGTGTCCTCCAGATTATTGTTTTATTAATGTGAGGTCAACACCCAAGCAAGGCTCTTTGCTGTAGGCACAAATTCTGCTCAAAGTTGAAGTGCTTCCATTCCAGGATGTGAAGATGAATCAGGCTTATCTGACTTGCATCAGATCCCTGACCTGTACAGCCTCAGCCACATGAACTCAGGACTTACTTTCCATCCCCAGCAGCATTTCCTTGGGGATACCCAGGACAGTGGCCTAGCACAAGCTGCCTCTTCCTCTTGCTTAGGAGCAAAAACAGCCCTGCAGCAGTATGTCCTCAGCATCGTTCCCCTGGCTGGGATGTCAGCAGCAGGGTACCGCTGCCCCTGTGTCATTTTCAGACAAGTTTCCCTGTGTGTTGAAGAGCCTGTAATGGCTCTTCATTTGTGTCAAGGAGCCCCACATAGCATTTACCTTGTCCTCAGCTCAAAAACAGCTAACAGCTGTTAGTTCTGTGTTTTAGCTGGTTTACTTTGAACAGGATAGATCCCACCTTTGCTTCTTCAAAATTCTTTTTCATGTCCTCTGCCAGTATACTGATCTTCCTAGCTTTGTGCATGGAAATAAAACTCAGATAAAAGTAATCTGGGTTCCAGCCAATGCATTTTCAGAATAATCTGCAGATATTCTTCTAAGACCTTTCTTTATCTTTGCCAAATTAACTTGCTTTGCAATGTCTTTACAAATCTAAGCCCCTCTGAGTATCTGCTTCAGTAGCTCTGACCTCAAAATTCTGTAGTTGACTTCAGATCCATAAGATTTATTTACAAAGCAAACAGTCAAACATACAGCATCTTCCCCAGTAAACTGAGTAGCTGCACTTTCTGGAAATGGTATGACACCTACACAGTTAAAGTTTTTTAGTTACCCTGGTATCCTTGACTGAACTTGGTTCAAGGCAAACATTTGGAAGCAGTGTGATAATTCAGGAGATTTAAAATCCCATTTCCCAGGTAAACCCAAATCCCAGCAGTCCCTCAATTCTTAAGGTACTTTTGAGAATTGGCTTGAAGTTTCCCAAGCCACCTGCTGGGCATCTCCATCGCATCCCAATGTGTATTACTGTCTAGAGATTCCAAACTTTTTCAGAGACTGGGGGGAATAACTATATATACACTGTGGCCCTCTATCTTGGCTGATTTAGGAGGCCAGATGCAGGTAGGCCCCCAGACATATGGCTTAACTACACTCCATCCTTGTGATAATTTGGGTATTCCCATACTGTGTTGCTGCATAGAAACACTAATGTTTAGACTCTTCCAAAGAGCTTATTCTTCATCTTTGTCTCTCCCGTGAGAAGGTGTGGGCTCCTGTTGTTTAGCTTTGAGCAGCATGATGATGAACCTGGAGGCCCTGTGCCAGATGCTGTGCCAGAGCCTTTGCTCCACCTCTGCCTGTCTTTCCTCCCTCTCAGTTCTGGAGCCTCCCCTTTGAAAAAAGTCTATAATTGTCCTGTACAGCAGAAACAGAGGGGTTCAGTAGTCTCAGACTGGTTGTGTAATCATCTGTGACAGTGCCCTTTCTTTATAAAACAGCGCATTTGTCTCACTGAACAGCATTTTTGAAAGTAAACAGCCTTTCTGGGCCAACAGAACTAGAGATTTCTATCCATGGGAACAGCAGTTCTTCTTTTCTTTCAGACCTTCATAACTTCATTGGTTGCATTAGAAATAGCCTATGCACATTTTTTATTCCAATTTTATTTTTGAAATATATATTTACTTCAAAAAGAAATTCATGAGATCATTGACTTCTTATTTGCCTCCTAAAATGGATCCTAAGGTTATGTAGTGAAATCGTGGTTTTTTTGACTGACACATTTCAGCCTGGACATCTTGAGGTATGTATTCATTTGACCAAGAATCACATATATACCTAGAATTACCTAGTTAATTTATGATTTTTCTTTGAACAAGTTATTTTTGTTGATTGATATCCATTGTTGCCCACTGGCATCTGCTGAGACTTACTCAGGTAGTAAGCTTTTTTTTTTTCCTAATCATACTTGCCAAGAAAACATTTTCATTTGGCTGTTTTCCCAGTAACAGAAGGGAAACTGTATATAAGCAGGTACATGTGAAATTTCTAGTCTGTCCTGAGAGAAAACACAATCTTCCTCCTGACACTGGCTTGTTTTTAAAATCCTGTACTGTTTTCCACCTAAATGATTGCAGTGAGTTCAGGGCAGTACACCTAATCCAAAACCAAACATTATTTTGTCTACTAATACATCCACTCACAGAATAAGGTTAACTTTCTCCCACTGATCCTAGTTATTTTATTTTGCTGATCCTTTCACCTATTAGCTGCTGAATATTCTGCCTGGCATTTTGATTCCCTGATACTGAACCATGAAAGAAAAGGGGAGGCAGGATTAAGGAACGAGAAGACAGATTTTCAGCCACACTGATCTTCTCAAAGAGAGCAGTAAGTAACTCTCCTGTGTGGCTTTCATGCCCGCTGGTTCAGAGGTTCAAAATAATTGAATTTAGAGAGAAATCTGAAGGAGCTGGACACAGTGAAACTCTTTCCTCATGAAGGTTATTCCCAAATCTTAGTCTGAGAGTGTTTATTTAACTACATCCTCTTCTTGCCCCCATGAAACAATAAAATGCAATTGGTTATGTAGCCTGAGAGCAAGAAACTGAAGCTACACTCTTAGAAGAGGAATACTGAAAAAATGCACAATTCACTTTCCAAGATTATACAAAACAAAGGGCATCATTACCATCAGATCTAGCGCGAGTGCAATGCTTGATATGCTTCCTAGTGATACAGTGGTATTTACGTTCCAAGTAACGGAGCAGTCTGCAGGCAGGAATTATAGGGTGTAAGAAAACATGATCTAGACCTCCCCAGCAATTTAAAAATACAGGCTGAAGTATGTCAACTGTTTATTTTTATCCTGATCCCATCATGAAGTAAAGTCTTCCTCTTCCTTTGGATGACATCTCTCAGAGCATCCCTCTGTCTGTGGAAGACCTTTCTTCACTGTCAGGTGAAGGACACTGCGGAAGGAAACAAGCGGGTCCTGAACACTACTCAGTGCTCAGCTTCTTATTTGGAAACACTTTTATGTCTTTGACATTTGCCTACATTTCTAATTGGAACAGGAATAAAGGTACCTGGACAAGAAAGGATGTTCAGCATTCAAGCCACATGTTCATGCAAGCAAGGTAGTGACAGAAAAAAAGGTTTCCCTGGGGAATTACTATTCATAAGCCAAAAAGATGAGTGCAACAGAGTATCTGATACAGTACAAAATTGGCAGAGAGCACCTTATCTGAGTTGTATTGAAGTACAAGCTGTTATCTAATAAAAAAGCAAAACAACGACCTACATGATTTTGATATGCAATGTTACTCATTATCGCAATGTGTTCCTCTAATCCTTTAGCCTAACTGGTGAATAGGAGGCTCACACCCCTGAAAGGCTGGATCCCCAGCTCTCTTCATGTAAGCTTCTACCCAAACTGATGGCATTCTTCACTCTCTAGTTTGTATAGAACAGGATTAGGTTTTTTGAACTGTAAGTCAGAATTTGAGGTCTTTAACATAAATCACAAGTAGGGAAGAGCATTTAGCCTGATAATTAGACAAGGAAAAAAAAAAAAAAAAAAAAAAAAAAGGTTGCCATTCCCTTTGTGATCCAACTTTTTTTTTTTTTAATATGGTGGAACTAATCACTGGTCATGTACTGATGTGAATCCTCTATCCAAGTAAATACAACACATGGGGGAGTGGAAGACAGAAGGAGAAAGGAGGCAAGAAAAATTGTTGGTAACAAAGGCCACTTTTGAAGTAATTTATGACTTAGCTCACTCACTGTATACCTTGTTTTTGAAGTAGCTGCGTTCTGTATGCTCAGACTAACAGGCACCTGCCTCAGGCTTTTGCCGACGTGGGCATTCAGCTCTGTCACCTCCATCAAAAGACTTTCTCATTAGTTTGTTGATCCCCTGTTGGCTTAGATTATGACCACACAGCTGTCAGTGATGGAGATGCAGGCATCTCCTAAGAGGTTTTAGGTTTTAATGCATATTTGATCTAAAGAACATGTGTTTATTAGAAGCAGGGATTAGCATTTTGGGGATCCAAATCTAAATTCTTATATAAAATATATAATGTAGTACAGATACTCCATGATAAGGCAAATGTTCTACACCATCAGTTTTCCTTTGCCCTTTGTGTGTACGCATTTTTCCTTTTTTTTTTTCTGCACAAATACACACACATTCATATGCACATATTCACTGATATTTACCATACACTTTGAAACTGAGCCATAGCAAAGCCTAAAGAACTTTTTAATAGTATGGTTATCCAGATCAGCGCACATTAGGGCATTTTGTGGACTATTCTGAGCTCTCAGAATAAAAACATTTCATGAGCATGCCATTAGCATTACATTTTCTAAGCAAATGGAAGATTTTTCAGGCTACGGATGTCACCAGAAGGCATTTATGAATTATGTGGCTTCACAATTAATAAACTTTTAGCACAATGTGGCAACAAAATGCAGCTGATCACAATACAGCAAAAAACAGATTTCTGCAAAACTGGACATTTTCATCTCCTGTTGGGAATACTATTATGCCTTTTCAATATACTGATCTGACTCACACAAACTTAGTCTTGCCAAAGGCTTCTAACAAGCTACTTTAGTCATTTAGAAATATGCCTTGTTAGTTCTGCTTAGGTTATGCAAAACCAACCTTTACAGATTTATTAAAACTTTCAGATGAAAGGCATTTGTTAGGCTTTTGTTGCTGTTGTTATTTTCCTTTTTCTTTTTTAAAACAATTTGATAAAACTGAAATAGCATTGGAAGTACTACCTACTGCCTGAATACAATTTGGGGATAAAATCTTCTTTAACCTCATATATCCCTTTACTGCTTGTATCTTTATCTGCTATTCTCTATCCTAAATCTGTCCATCTGCATCAAAATTTTCCCTTAAAAATCATATTGCTTCAATTTTTTACCTCACTTCCTCTATTGACTGGATACTCTCCTCCCATTGAATGCTGTGTTCTTTTCCTTTCTGTTTTCCTGTCCTTATGTGACTGGTTCTCCCTTTCTCCATTCCTATTTGCTATCACAGTTACAAATATTCTCTACACAGATCCAGAATTACTTATGAGGCGGGAAGAACAGGGTTTCATGTGAAAGAGAAGTGGGTAAAGCAGAGAGATCTGCCTCATTGTCTCTTTCTATTTCTATTCCAATCTCTTCTCAAAAAAAAAAAAAAAAAAAAAAAAAAAATCCCAACAGCAGATAAGTCTACTGAAAAAATAAATAAATAAATAAATAAAAAGATTTGCCAGTCAGCCTGCACAAAAACTGTTAGTTGTCAAGATGGAAAATGCATCTCCTGAGGATCTGAGTGAAGTCTTTCAGCAATGACCCAGAACTGAAGGAAGTCTGATCCTTTTCCTCCTTTGAAATCCACAAGATTATTAAAGTGTTTGCCATAATTTTTTAATTTCCTTTTCTCATCCTCTGATTCTCTAGCTTTCACACTTGCCCTTTTCTCTGACCTCTGCTTCTCTCCTTTTATCATTACCCTCAAATCAATCTTTTTGAAGACTCCTTCACTCCTCAGTGCCTACTGAAACAAATTCCCTTTCCCCCTCATTGCCTGCTGAAAGTCACTTTCCCACAGAGCGAGGGAGGAGATTCAGACAGCACACCTGAAGCTCCTCCAAGGGCTTGGTACAATTGCTGCTCACCGCAGTAAGCTTAGCTCCCCTCCAGGTATGGTACAGGAAGGACCACGTGTATGGTCAAACAGCGTGTATGTGACTTCCGAAACCAGGGCAGGCTGAATCAGGTCAGGGTACCGCACTGTCACTGCAGTCAATAGCTTGTGCTATGCCAGGTGATGGCACCATAGATATAAATCCTAATGGATGTCTTTGTCAGAGCATGGGTAGGTTAGCAACAAGGGTTACTCAAACTGCTGAGCCACAGGCTTCTTAATGGTTCCACTGGCAATGCGGCTGGCCTCTCTGCAGTGAGTCTTCCACCAGTCCTCTCTCCAGGATGTAAAAAAAAGGCCAGAATATTTTGTAAAACCAGTGAGAAAGTTTGAAATCAGATGTCTGGATTTAAAAATTAAACATTTGGTATTACATCCTAAAAGCATCTAAACCTCTCGGGAAAGCATGCAGTATGCCCAGCTGTCTCAGTTAGCAGGATTCCTGGTATTGCTATATTTGAAGGATCCATTTGAAGTTGCACATTGCTTTCTCTTATTTCCTGTGCATTTTAGCAGGATGTGCATTACTGCAGAGATTACTTCTGCAGGGTAACCTCTATCTAAAACAAGCAGAAGCACTAGCTTTTACATATGCCACTTCTTTTTTTTTTTTACCTGGCATTGCAAGGACAAGTGTTTTCAATTTTATAGTGGTTACATAGCACAGCAGGGATTATAAAATTGCTTTCAGAAACAAAATGCTGCTTCAAAACAAGGAGGAACTGGCATCCTAAATGAAGCATGCAGTGCCTAGTAGATGAAACACTGTGCTCACCTGTGGCACAAACTGGGGTGAGCACCCAGCTGCTGGATGATGCCCCTCAGTAGTTTCCACATGTGGGAGTTTCCAGCATCCTAAAACATGCAGCAGCAACCGCTGCCTGCATGGCTCTGTAGGGAGCTGTGGGGGCAACTGGTGCAGGATCGGGAGGCACTGAGTGTGGGATTGCAAATCATGCTTTCTAGTGCTAGCTTTGACATAGATGTTCTTTCTGGCTTTAGGCGAGCAAGCTGACCTTGCCACTTCAGTTTCTGCGCTGCCCTCTTTCCCAGACAATAATGAGAATTAGCCCTTTCTAAAGTACTTGACAGACTTAAAGTGCCCCCAAAGCATTATGGTCTGAATTCCTGGTTATATCCTAGCTCTTTTTAATGCTTCAAGGCCCCTTTCTGCAGCCAGTGATGTAAATAATGGTCCTTTATCTAAGTAACAGTTGGTCCCTGCATATCTGGGACACCCTGTTGTATCCCTGACACCTGTTATTAGATAACTGTAATCATCAGAGATTCAGCTTTCTTCTAGCACAAGTTTCCCTCGTCTTCTTGGTGTTGCTGTGGCCCGATTACCAAATGTGTTCTCTTCCCACGGATGTCTCTTCTGTGAGGAATAGAGCAGCACAATCCATCTCCAAGGGCAAAGCTTATTAAATGAAAATGTCTCAGGCTTCCAATCACGGGCTTGAAAACATCCAGCTCAGAGTGTCCATTTCCACCTCCTACTGTAAAAGCAGCATTTTTTTTATTATTATTTTTATTTTTTTCCCTGTGACTAGTTCTGCTGCCATGGTTACAGCTTCACACAGTGTAGGGTCACCTTTCCTTTCAAGAAAAATCAATGAAAGATTTCATTTCCACTAGCTCCGTTATTCCTCACACCAGGCAATTTTTACACCAGTTTCACTGCATTAACATTAAATTCTCAGAACTTGAGAAGCAAACGTGATGTCGCCAAACAGTGGGATGGAGAGGAGGGAAGCAGCTGTCAGGCTGATAAATAGATACGAGCACAGACTTATTAAACAGCTCCGCACATTAATGAAACCTTCAAGCGACATTTCCTCTTCTCCCCTTCCTCTCCCTTGCACTTGTGAGCTTGCAGTGATCACTGGTTGGTATTTCTAAGAGGAGGAGCTTTTTTTTGGTTATTAAACAGGAAGTTTTTTCACTAAGGCAAACCTTTCAAATCTGTCACTGAAATCTACCTCTCGAGTCCTTGTCAGCTCTGTGCCTCCCAGTGCACTTAATTACAGAGGACAAACGTGGAAGTTCAAAACCTCTCTTTTTCTAGCTCTTTTCTTTCCCTGAAACATGTTTTCCTGACAAGCCAGGATAATTCACAACAGTGAAGGCCATAAATGCAGCTTTTGTGGAACTTGCTTCTCATTCAGGGGAAAGAATAGGGGGAAGCGTGGAGGTGCCTGAGGAGCCACACTTTGAAATGTTTGCAAATGTTATTAAATGGAGAGGGGACCTGGAGGACTGGAGACTTCCAATGCCCTCAAGATTGCACTAGCTTTCTTTTAGCTCAGAAGTCACTTATGAAGTGGGATCCTTTCACTACAGATCTCAGGTGGGCTTAAGTTACCCCAGCCCCACAAAATGACTGGAGTTCAGACCTGATTGCGATAAGCTTAGTGACTCTACTCCCAGGATGACATTTCTGAGTAAACCTTTGCATCATCAAGGCATCACCAATGCTGCAAAGCAGTTCCTTCTCCCCCCCCCATCAACCACACAGCTCTGTGCTGAGGCATGAGGCAATGTGGAGAATGGCAGAACTGCCCGGGGCACTGAAGTGTCTGCAGTCCTAGTGCCTATTTTGCCTCACTGAAGTCCCAAAAAGCGACCAAGGGCATGTACCACTTCCTACTAACAGGTGATGTAGGATTGGAAATATATTAGAGGAGCAGAGGGAAGACAGAGAGAAGACTGGGAAAAGGAAGACATGGAGGAGAAACAGAGGGAAACCAAGACCGACCAATTGCTGCTGATGCACCTCCTGATCACCCAGCAGCAGCACAAGAGGAAAAGTGGTTCCCCCACATCCTTCCTCTGGCTCTGGATCCCATCTCTGTCCCTCCCACTACCACCTTCTCTTCTCATGACTTGAGCAACTAGGTCTCTGCTTACATTTTTTCATGCTTAGGATTTCAAAATTTGGTTTTAGCCATGCTGCTGAGCAGCACCAAGTTAGTTCAGCAAGGAAAATTCACTCTGCAGGCTGCTTCAATTCATGGCACCTCTGAAGCAGCTGACAGCAAAATGCTACCTGTGAAGGCTTTATAACATGTCTCCACTGACATCTGACAAGCCATTCATCTTGGTTTAGCTGCCACAGCTACTTGACAGAAAAGAGTTGAGGGAATTACACTCTATCTCAGATTTAAGGCATTAAAAGTGAAGAGAAATAAATAAATAAATACAGTTTCTCAGCACTGTAGCCCTGAGTCTGGCAGTGTTCTCTCCCCACAGGACACTTCCACGGTTGGTAATGAAGAAAGAAGTTAAAATTCCATCTGTTTGTCACTGGAACTGAAGGGTGCATCTCCAGCAACAAACTGATAGCATCCTCATTAGTCTTTTGTAGCCTAAGATGACTCTAACAGAGCACAGTGTAGGGTGACTGTAAACTGACTTTGAGACCACATCATTCCCTCAGACATGAAGAATCCAATATATTGACTGATCTTATAGCAGACATATTTTTTTTTTTAAACACAGGGTTCAGCACTGATGTGTCTTTAAAAAATGACATCAGGTATAAGCCTGCCCCAATTTTTGCTTCTGCAGTCAGCCCCCGTATTCCACTTGAAAGAATATATTCTCATATATAACAGCCTGAACGCCCAGCAGGAGTTCAGAAAGCAAATCTGTCTTTAAAGACAAGATGTTTCATTATGGCTTTTGCATGTAGCAAGGCAATCAAGATTGCAGAACATTATTTAAGTTTTCTAACTGAAGACACTCCTTACTCATCGTATCCTCTTTTTCAGCTTAAAGCTTCCATGCTTAGTCACTGCCCAAGGTAACTACAGCTTGAAAGTGAAGTCTCCTGTGACATTTTGCAGCTTGAGAAAGAAATACACTGCCCCTAGGGCAACAGAGGAAGCGTTGTCACAGATATAAATGCAAACAGGAATGGAGGTTCTGGACTGAGCTGGGGAGATGCCATAACAGCACTGCACCCACAACCCAAACTTGCGTCTTTCCTTACATGTTACAAACAGCAGCTGCCAGGACCATGTTGCCATTGCCTGGCATAAGTGGCAGGCTTTGTGGTGCATTTTTAAGTCCTCATGACCAAAGATTGTCAGATTGTCAGCTTGCTCTGCCTGGACTCACCTTGACCTGCCTGTGGCTTTCATTTCACTTGGTTTGGCTGTAACATGGATTTTTCCAATGACCCGGCAACTGTGGCTATTCTGCTTTACTTTTACTTTCCTTTGTACTGTAATAACCACTTTCTTTTTTTTTTTTTTTTTTACATAGACAATAGCAATAAGTAAAAAGTAGCAAAAGTAGCATTCCCTATAGAATGAGACCTTTACAGCTCCAGCATAATGATGTAGCATAAAGAAACAGAAGCCCAGTCTGACAGGAGAAGACTTGAGCAGTAGCCACCAGATGCAGTGCAGAGGAGTGCAAGCATGGGATGAGAAGAAACAGGCCACGGGCTGGCCTAGGAGCCTACAGCTGTAAACAACTCACCAGTAGTCACTCAGAGAAAATCAGACAAACTGGACAAAACTGGAAAATCAGACTGCAACTGGACAAAACTGGTTTTAGGGGCTAACCAAACATAGAAATATCACCTAGCTTTTGTAAATAGCACCATATACTGTAAAATCAGGTGCAACATGGAGTTGTGGACCAAGGAAGAAAGAGCAGGGTCTAAAAGTGTGCAAGTCAAAACACTAAAATGTTTGGAAACTGTTCCTGGATAAGAAAAAAAAAAGGGCGGGTGGTGGGGGGGGGAGAACTTATTATTGCCTAAGGAGTGTGAACATGACAGGATAGGAAACTAAATGCCTACATACAGAGCCAGAAGCTAACATGGAGCACTGATACTTCACCATTTCCTTGTGGGTGAATTGCACTCCCTGCTGAGGATGCTTAGAGACCCACACAGATGGAAACCTGTTTATGCTTGCAGCTTTTCTTCTGTCTCCTGTGTCATTGGCACCAATTTAACATTTACAAGCGTCACTGTGGCATCAAAGTTAGGCCTGGGGTTGCCCTGTGCCCGGATCTGCTCAGCACTAGAGGGGACAGAAAAGGGCAAATGGGGAGCTGCCTACTTCTTAATGTTAATGCAAAATACTACCGCTATGGGTCAGAGCTTGCTGTTGCAGTTGGCCTGAAGGAGTTTAATCTCAGTTTAATTTGTTCTGCTGAGAGGGTCACAGACAGCCCCATGTATTTCACATAGCTGTATCTTATTGGGTTTCACTGTTGTATTTAAAGCCCTAAAGCACGTGTTTCTTTGTCTGCACTGTAGTTTTGCTGCCCTTGAATTCCAGTGCTCCTTTGTGATATCCAAGCATCCTCAAGTACTAACCTGAAACTCCTGCTAACAGCTTCTCAGTGCTTGTGCAGACCAAAGGGAGTAGGAGAAGTGAAGCTCTGAATCAGTGGCTTGATATATCATGAGGCCCTGATTTACTTCCCAATTACCGCTAACAGAAAATGGCAGCTGCCGGGAATAAAAAGCCCACAGACCTTGACGGCGTGTGCACATGCTGTTTATAGACAACTGCTACACAAGAGCTGACCTTGAGGAGCTCTGCTGGGTCTGCAGCTTAGCTTCTCTCCCAGTGCTTCCTGTAAACAATAGCAGCTGTCAACACCAATGCAAAGAGAGGGAGGAGGAATGGAATAGCCTCACTTAAAAAAAATCCTCAGATAATAAAGGCAATTTCATCTGTTAAATGATTGTGTTTAACTCTGAAGAGCACTGCCTACACCCATCTCCCACTGAATGTAACCTCTTCTGCAGAGAGCAAGCACAGCTGATAGCAACCAACTGACCTCGGAGATGTATCCTCCTCTGACTCAGCAAACTCAGCTGTAACAATCAGCCCATGTTAAGTGGAGTTTCTTATTTATTTTTGGTACAGATTTCAGGAGGGTTTTTTTGAGTGACATCTTTGGAAAATCAGCTGCTAAAATGCAGCATCTGTGTATCATCAACAAAAGAGCTACACTATAAGCAGCTATCCTATTTTCAGAAGGATAGCCTGAGGGAGAAGATAGCTATTACTATGGCTATCAGATTTCTGCCAGCTTCTTGAAGTGCCCTCTGCTCTCCCCTCCTCTACAGATCTCTGTCATCGATCTGCCTCCCCACATCCTGGGCAGCACCTTTACTGCTGTGTGCCTTTTGCCCTACCCTAGCTATGGGTCTGATGCTTCATAATTCACTGCCAATCAGTGGCTTGGCCTAGGCCAAACCCCTGCTTAACAGCTACAGACAGATTTTGCTCTCTCATCCTCTTCTAAGTGTTGCTTCATCCAAGCACTAGCGATGCTTTGTTTCAGGTTGCATTTATTTTCCTGGTTAACTACATTCTTGCTAATCTACCCTGCATGGGTCCAAGCAGTGCTCCAGGAATTGCCAAGGCATTCCAAGATGAAGTTCATGTCCATGAACATTTCTTAGTATTTTATTATCCAAACTCTACCCTAGGCTATCTGAACAGTCTTGAAAACAATGATCTCTCTTGTCCATTTGGAACTATGACTGCACATGATAAAATTTGCTCCAGCTAACTTTCTTGCACAGGAGATAATGAGTACGTTAATACTGTTTCTTTCCATATGAGACACCACAAATTGCAAAGTAAGCTGTCAAATACTTAGGGTTAATATTGACCAGGACAGGCACAATATGAAAACAAAGCAAAAAAGTTCAGCCCCAGACAACTTACTTTTGTTATATTGTTAATAATTTACTAAATTTTACTGCTGCTAGGGGTGCAGTATAATACCGAGAGCCAACTATGAGAGTGACTGTAGGGAAATTTGACAGATGATGAAGTCTGACTGAGACTCCAAGCTGGGAAGGCTCTCAACCTCTGAGCTCTGTTTTCACAAAATTAAGGGAATGTCTGTCTCCAAGACAGACAAAGCTAGCTTTTATCTGTTCAGCATTTTAAAGATTTAAACTTCTGATGACTTACTTTATGCTGCACTATGGAAAACAGACAGCCACAATGTTTACCAGTGTACCCTGAATCTAAGTCATTAGCGGATAAAAAGAAATGTCTAGCAGTGCTATTACTACTAACAACAGTATTTAAAAGAGATTCTTATATCAACTACGCCATGGAAAAAATGTCTATTAATTCATTATACCTTGTGATGTTCATGTTTGCTAGGATAGCAAGATTGAAAACATATTTTAAGATATTTAATCCATATTATAATCATAACATTTTTGCTCACTCTGGTAACAGCCACTGAAAGGCAGTGACCTCGGAAATTTATAGTTAGCATTTTGTGACCTTTATTTCAACAGCTTTTTAGAGTGAAGATTAAAAAAAATAATTAGATACTGGAATTAAATGTAACTTTCAAATGTTCTTGCATCCCAAAATAACTGTTAAGGAAGGCAGTATTGAAGTTTGAGATTGCAAGGTATTTAATGAACGACAATTACTTTCACCATCAGACAAATCACCCCCCCCGTGGCTCTCTGTGCAGGACCTGCTTTCTTCTCCTTCCTCGTTAGCAGCAGTAAATGTATCTTCTTGACCGGCAAGAAAAGTGGTTCAAATCTCTGTTGGAGAGGTTGTCTGTTCAGGAGTAGGACAGCCCAGAGAGAACCAAACTACAGAAAATCATTCCTCCTGCTGCCACAGACTTTCCTGTATGACCTTTCTGTAGTTTGGTTACTTGGATGAGATCTACTACTGTCCCACTGCAGAGCAACGTGAGGATAATTTGGGGCAATCATGCCATACAGTAATGGAGGAGCCAATATGGAGATACCCACTGCTTTAGGACTCACGTATGTTCTATTGGAGCTTTATCTTTTGGGTCCCTTTTGCCTTGCATCTCATGCATCTTGTTTCCCCAAAATGCTAAATGTATGGAAATCCCTGCCATCTTGACTTAGCAGCATCTCCATTCCACTGGTTGCCAATGACATGATAAAAACAATCTGAAAACTATTTTAGATTCAGATCACTACTACAAGTTTGAAGGAACTAAAAATATTGGACTTCAAAGATTTTCAGGAAAAGTAAATTTGTCAATTGATAGTGCATTAATCTTTATGGAGAAGTCAAACCTGTCTTTTTCAGGTTAATGATCTGTTCCTAAGGAAAGTTAGTCAGATTAGAATGTGGTTTTCAGGGGTAATATTTTCATCAGCTTCCCTCTATCTCTTCTGCTACGTTTATAGCAGCATTAACTATTGGTGGTTCAGGCCCATAATACTTCAGCAGCTGCTCAGTTTGAAATGACAGAAATCCCTACAGACTTAGGATGATATAAACATGTTTAAGGACAAGCATTTTTTATTTATAGAAAAGACTGAAAGACCTTTGTCTGATTCTACCCAAGTAGCGCTAGCCAAAAATATTTCAATTAAATGATTTTCAGCCAGAAAACATGATTTCAATAAAATCACACCATTTAGTGTAATTGTGTTCATTGGTGTCAATCATAAAAAAAATTAGCAATGATCATGATGCACACACTGAGCACAGTCCAGACAACAGCTTGTATCAAACTGCGAACCATTCGACATAATCATAAAGAATGAGGCCAGACCATGCATCTGGATACAGCATTATTACATCTGACAGCCTGGCTACTGGATGATTAGCTGTCATGGAACTAAGCTGTCCAGGTAAAGTTTATAGTATTCTGCTCAAGGAAGGAAGGCAGGCAGGCAGGCTCCCAAACTATTCTTGTTCTCCATTTTTAGGTAATCCCACAGTTACAGTTCTTGATTTGGGTGAAGGAACTGAGCATAGATCTACTTTCACTCTTACACTTCAAAAAGTTGTAAGATCCAAAGGCTCTGTACAAGCTCACATGTAACCAAGCCCTTGGACACTGATCCCAGGGTCCACAAAGTAATTCAGACTTGTTACCATGGAGCTCTTGTGCTCCAAAGTTGGAACTCATACCTGCAGGGATACTGATGGGTAGGAAGGGGTAACAACTTCTTCTGTCTTATTTTCTGTGGCTAGCTTCATACAACAGCACAAAGACAGGCTTCTGCCAGTTTACAACCAATGACATTTGCTCCAGGCAGTCCATCCCAAGGGGTTAGACAGATGCTAGTTTCACACTCCCTGGCCAGTGTTTCAGGACTCAGCAGCAAAGACCCCTTATTGTTCAAGACTACTCTTGAACAATAGGCTGTTCCTCTGGCTCTTCAGCTCCACTCAGCTTCACAAAACCAGGTCTTAGTGACTCTTTTCTTTGCAACCAGCACCAAAGTTGCTACATCTAACCTGAGTCTCCTCCATCAAAGGCCTTGAGCCCATCTCTTGCTTGCTGCATCCTTCTCATGCTATTATGTGTAGATTGTGGAGCTCTGGTTTGTTTGGGAATTACCTAACCAGCAATCTGGTTCCTACCAGTCATTCCAATATTTTTTTTTACCTTGTGTCACTCTGTCCACATTTTAGTAAAACGTGGAGATCATAGCTTTAACCTTCTACGTCAGAAAAAAAAAAAAAAGAAAGAAAAAAAAAAAAAGAAAAAAAAAATGTTCATTCAGCAGCTTTAATTGTGCCTTGCAGATATTATGTTAAGACAACTTGTACCCTTGTGTGATCTTCTGCATTTTATATAATTTAAGCATTGTCCTTGCCACTCTAGAACAGGATGGACTTTTTTTCCTATCTTGTTTCATTTGAAGAAAAAGCATTAAGCATGTAATTGGCACCCCTAGGAAGAATAGCTTAAGAAGATGAACTTGTCCAAAACATAGCAAAGCCTGAAAGCCTGAAAACTAAATCTATAAGTATTCATCAAATACTAACAGTATATATCTGTATGTATATATATGGGGAATATATATATATATGCACACACATAAAGGGGAATAAAAGAGAAGATATATATTAAAAAGAGAAAACATATATTAAAAAGATAAAATATATATTAAAAGTGGAAAAAATATTCTGCCAATAACACAGAAACAAGTCAAACTCCAACAATAAAAACACCATAGTTACACTTGGCTTGACAACTCAATGGCTCCCTCTGCAGGGTGAAACCTTATTCAGATAAAAATGGTCTTGTACGTAACCAACGCACTTCTCAGCCTACATGGACACGTTAAAGTTCTTGCTAGTTCTTGCCAGTGCTGTCCCGCTTTACATCATCCTCTTAAAATTTCTGTATATGTCAGTTCAGTCCCCCACTGCAAAGCTGATGCTATCTTCACATTCCTCCTTGTAATAAGGTGGAGATATCAAGTATGTTGTACTTCCCTTTTTACTCACCAGACCCCACATATTTGAGACTTTGTTAGAAAAGAACACAGTCAGTGAAATAATGATGCGACCGGTTGAAAAATAGAAAAAATAGGAACATAGAATGTCCTTCAATCAGAAAAAAAGCAATGCCTTGTTAGTCTAAAAATTCAAAGAACAATAAATGAGTATATAAAGAAAGGAAGAAGAAAGGAAGACAGAGTTACCAACTTCTCCTTTATTTGCCAATTTAGAATATATTTTCTTTTGCCATTCTTTATCTTTCTGAGAAAGACATGATTATTTATATGCCTCTTCATAATGTCTCAAGGACCATTTATTAGGAGATGATGTTTGAAAGGTTAGGCCTGGGACATACTGTTCTTGGGAAACGTTCTGTCCGCTTCAGGCAGCAACATGTCTATTGCTAATCACTGATTTCTCATTTCACCTTGGAAATTGGCAGCGTATGTTCTCCCAGATTCCTTTTAAAAGCTGAGTGTCTTGTACAACAGTAGCCTGAGCTGGACATATAAAATGTAGTTAGAGAAAGCTCAAAGTAAATATGATTATTATTCTATCACACATTATTCCAACAATAGAAACCAATAAGCTGTTTCAATACAGTTAGTGAAGCAAATGTTCCCCACTGTCAGTGCATTTCATAGCAATTCTCTGGAAACCAGACATGCCATTAACTTTAATAGAAGTAGCTTCAGGGCAGGAGGAAGACAGCTATATCTAAGCTTTTATTTAAAATTTTAACTACATCTAATATTCATGAGGTAGACTATTTTTTGTATAGCCATAAATAGCTACATTAATTGAACTATTTATTTAGTAACCATCTTTATATGCTGCTTTATACACTTGAACATCCTTAAATGTGTATTAGGCATATGGCTGCCATCGTATCCTCACATTAGAAGAAACATCAGGCATTGTTCCAATATTTATGAAAATAAAAGAATGCCTTCCTACATGCTACACCTTATTTGCCTTCTCCTGTCCTACTATCCTCTCATTTAAAAACTTTTCATGCAACTGAAATCCATACATATTTCCATGATTTGGACAGCTTCATTGTTTTCTGAGGGGTTCAAATAAATCATTTATTTTACAACTCTCTCTACGAACAGGTGATTCATGATTAATAGAAGATGGCATGTGAAATGGAGGTTTAGACTTGTGTTACGTGTCATGTATGTAGATGCTGTACTATCTAACTAAAAGATCAAGCTCAGTAACGAAAGAAGGTTCGGAAGTGGACAAAAACTGCTTCTATATTTTACCTCAAGGAAGATAATTAGAATTCACATTCAACAGCCCATGAAACATACTTAAGCTTTCCTCAGACCCAACTCATAGACAAATGTTACTAAAATTGTGATAAAATAAATTTTAAAATCCAGGCAACATATTTCTTGCATATTTAGCACAATAAAATAAGAAATAAAATTAATATATATAGAGAGAGGAAAAAAAAATGACACATTATATATACATATATAGGAAAAACTGACACAATTCAAGATATCAGTTGTGGCCTTGCCCAAGCACTCACTACACCACGCACACCAGCACAGCAAACCAAACCAAAGGTGCACTGTATTGAGTTTCAGCTGATACTAGTCAATTAGATAAATCTTGAAGACAACATGACATGTAAAGACAAGGAGTATTTTCTCATTTTTCGTTTCAGATCCATTTATAATAGAGACAAAATTCCACTTCAGTTACACCTGGAAACTCACCAATATAATGGAATTTCGGTCAATATAATGATGAGGGTTGCACCAGGCATAACTTCTGTTACATACCAGGGCTGTTAAATAAGGTTTAATAAGTCTACATCATATTCTGGCCCCAGTCTTCATCACCTCTCTATAAAGAAAGCCCGGTTAGCCAAACATGGCTAATAGTTCTTCCTTAGAGCAGACTTCAGGCTGCTTTACAAAGTACCAGATAGAACTCTACTTTCAGCTGGAGAAAGTTTCGGCAAGGCAAAAAGTGGATTTAGACGTACTGCTCCAGCAACGTAATGTGTAACGAAAATAGGCTTTTAGGCAGCCGGGCTCTTTGTTCTACTAGAAAGTGCTGAATTAACCACAAGAGGGAGCACAAACACTGCCGAAAATGCAAAGAACCAAGCGTAGAAGAGCCAGGTCCAGGAAGTGTTTGATGCTGAGCATGCAGCTAATAACTTGCCTTCCAGTTTGTAGTGAATATCAATTTAATTTCCTCTTCAGCTTTAATTCCTTGCAAGTAAATCCTCAATACTAATCTGGTAAAGAGGCAGAGAGAGAGAAAGGCATTCATAGCGTTCTGCTTTAGGTGGATAACTCATATGCAGAGCCAGGTCAGAACAGTAGCAAAGAGGCCTTGGGTGTGAGGCAGCTGGGACTAAAAGGCTGCACAAGTTGCCTGTGCCAGAAAAAAAGGAAGATCAGCTGCTGTAGTTCAAACAGCTGAGTCTCCCTCCTGCTTTTGATCCTGCCATGGCTGCCATGGAGGGATTGACTGGGGCACATGGAAGTACCAGTCCAATGCAGAACTACCAACTTTAATAGCAGCAAGAACATTCATCCCCAACCCCCGGGAATGTTCCAGCTTCACTCCCTCCTCCCCATTTCCTTTACAAGAGGCAAGAAATAAGAACTGTGTTAAAGCAGACAGTACTTCTCAGTATAGTTCACATTGATGCCATATAATACCAATAACACAAATTGCCTTGCCCAAGCCCTCCCTCTCCCTTGTTTTCTGGTTTGAAGCTGCCACATACAGTTTTGCTGCTCAGAAACACATCTGCATCGCTTGGTGTTCTTCCATGTACATCTTCTAGGGCTCCAAATCTGCTGCTCTTCTCTGCTTTTGTCCTCACAACTTTTTCATTAAGATGGAAAGCTTTTCTAGTATAAACACTTCTGTTTTCAAATTTTGCTGCCCAAAAATGTCATATAAAAAGCTCTATACTGTTTATTGCCTCATCCATTGCCACTTTTATTCACTGAGGTCTGAAAAGACAAAGACTTGCTGATTGTTTTCCAGGCTTCCACCCTGTAGTATCTTCCCAAAATAACTTCACAGATCTTTGATTCTTGATTTTTCAAATTATTTTCATCTAATACCTGGATTTACTGTCTTTAGATGTTATAGAAAAGGCTTTCCAAAGCACATCAGCAGCAATGGATACTATTGTTGATGAAATTAGTGGATGTTTGTATCTTAGAAGACAGATGCATCAGCACTTCCCAGTGCTGGCTGAGTCCCCCCAGCTGCAAAGCCAGTTTTATGTTCCTATCCCTTCTCTGCCCAATCTTCCCAAACTGGATCTCCCAATTATTTTCTTCAAAAACTTAACATTTTTTTATTACATCTTACCTTAGTACTACTTTGGCCACACCTCGGGTACTGCGTTCAGTTTTGGGCCCCTTGCTACAAGAAGGACATGGAGGTGCTTGAGCAAGTCCAGAGAAGGGCAACGAAGCTGGTGAAGGGTCTGGAGAACAAGTCTTATGAGGAGCGGCTGAGGGAGCTGGGACTGTTCAGCCTGGAGAAGAGGAGGCTCAGGGGTGACCTTATCGCACTCTACAGGTACCTGAAGGGAGGCTGTAGCGAGGTGGGGGTTGGTCTGTTCTCCCACGTGCCTGGTGACAGGATGAGGGGGAATGGGCTAAAGTTGCACCAGGGGAGTTTTAGGTTGGATGTTAGGAAGAACTTCTTTACTGAACGGGTTGTTAGTCACTGGAATAGGCTGCCCAGGGAAGTGGTTGAGTCACCATCCCTGGAGGTCTTTAAAAGACATTTAGATGTAGAGCTTAGGGATATGGTTTAGTGGAAGATTTGTTAGCGTTAGGTCAGAGGTTGGACTCAGTGATCTTGGAGGTCTCTTCCAACCTAGACTATTCTGTGATTCTGTGATACTTTTGTGTCCAGAAATGCAGGTTGCAGCACCTGTTGAGCTTCTGCAGGTGTCTTGTACTCCTTGACAGAGATACTTAAATACCTAACAGATACTTTCATACTGAGCTGTTTTTATGTGGGTCAAATCTCAATCTGTGAAATCTTTTGCCACCAGCACTAGATTTTTTTTTTTTCTCCTTTACATCTGAATATTATATAGTTGATTATATAGTTGAATTTTGTTCTTGAGCTGAAGGCTGTTGATATAAGCTAAGGATAAATATATCATTAAAGGTTGTTCTTTCTGGATGGTTTAGCACAATACTATACTTGAATGTCCATTCCACTCAGCTATTACTGCAATATTTTAGCAGAAAACGGCATCCTCGGCTACTGCTGTAATGCAAAGAATAGGAGCACTGAAGATAATGCTTGTGAATACTGATTTCCTGACAGATTTAATCACTGTGATAAAAGATAATGTCTCAGTACTATAAAACCCAACTTTTCTGCATGAAGTCAGTTACATTCAGCATAAATCTAGCTTATTCTGGGAGCTGAAAAAGGATGGTTATAAGGCTGCAGAGCAGATTTGCATTATACATCCCATAGTTTCAATGAAACTATGTTAAAAGAAATGAATTGACTCTGAGGCTATCATGGTACTCACCAGACCTGCTGCTTCCCTTTGCATGATGGGATCATTAAAATTCTTAACTAGTTTATTTAAAACTTCCATTAATTGTGTACCCTTGTCATCTCATTCTTTTGCCCTTCATGCTTTCTCCTTTTTTTTTCTTTCTTTCTTTCCTCTTTTTTCCTCTTTCTGAATTTCTGTTACTTTAGGAACAGTAAATAGTCCAAATGTGAATGCTAAGCATCTTCTTCTTCCATTCCCTGTAATGGGAGAGAAAAGACCCACATAAGTCTCTGCATCTCCATTGGAATAAACAGGCAGTTATGGTTCATCCTCAGAACAGAAGAAAGACAGACTTAAAATTAAAAAAACAGTAACAGATCTGTAAATAACCTGGTGATACTCTCAACACTGAACGTTACAATACGTTAAGTTCTATAGCAGGGTGTGAATTTTGCATCAGTGTTGCAGATAGCCACAGAAAATTGTTGCAGTTAAAAGATGAGCAAATGAGACTGCAGCATGTTAACTACACGTGACCACATTTACGGAGCTAGTGGCACTTTACACATCTGCAACTGTCACTCTAAATGGTTTGCAAATTGTTTCATTTTAGGCCACCCATTTACATGAAATAGCAGAAATAATAAATTTACAATTGTTTTTATTGTTTTGTTTTCCTATATTGTTATATAATTGTAGTCGTTCTGTGTATTGTAGCAGTGAATATCATGTATTACATGAATTATTTAAAAATTACATACACTGTTATTCTTAATTACTTGAATTTTACCTTCAGAAATCTGGACAATGGATAGTTTCTCTTTACACTAAACTCACCCTCTGGTTGTTCTACCAGAGGGAAAAAAAAAAATAAATCAATTTCAATCTTGAAATGTTACTGTTCTCTGAGTGCCTAATGATACCCTTCAAGCTATCTCTAAGAGGTAGTGATATGAAACCAAATCCCTCTCAATGGGAAAAAAAATATCACTGAGAACACATTAATACAAATAAAATAAATTTAATCACTTACTGAAGGCTCAACATACAGAAAACACTAAAATATCAAACGTTTTATTAAAAGGATGGAATCATTTTATGCAACTAATGTACATTTTTCTCCTTCTGTAAATATAAAAGTGCATAGATGTAGTGATCATTAGCTGAAAATGAAATTTTTAACATTGAAACAAACATGCTTTTGTAAGGGCAGACCTTTGACATCATAAGACAATTTATCTATGCATTTATAGCAAAACAAAAAGAACATGAAAACAAAAATAACAAAAACAAAGACAAGTATATATCATCTGTTTTCTCTTGGATTATGATTTAATCCAGAAAATAGGGTGGACTCTAGATGTACTTTTGGAGCCAGATTACCAGTTCTAATACTCTAGTAAGGTACATGAATAAGGAATTTGTCTCTTCAAAGGCACTGGCACAAACATGTCTGTCACTTGTTTCAAGTTGAGGTCACTGCTCCCAGAAACTAGCTGACAGCTTCTGCATTTGTGGTCTGATTTTTTTTTATTTAAAGTTTTGTTCTTTACCATGAGATCAATATTTGATGGTGCTGGTAGTCATTCTGCATGTTGTCCATGTGCCTCTCAAAGATTTACCCCCAGATGAATCAAGTAATTTCTTAATGTTTTTTTCACACAGCTTTTACCAAGTGCTTACCAATGTAATGGGTGTGGTAGAGAATCAGCCCCCTTACTAGAAAACTATTTATCTAACTTCTTTATCCAATGTGACAGGCAGCCATGTCCAGAACAGAATCCTGTCATCATTTGGTACCAGCAACATTTACAAAGGTGAGAAAAAAAATCTGTATCTGTTCTGTTTGCTGAGCTCTAAGTAGGGCAGTCATTACTCCCACTGCAACTTAGGCAGAGGTTCCCCTGCTCTTCTTTAACTGTTACTTTAACCAAAGTGCCAGAGCAGGTTAAGCATTAATATAGGCTGAGGATCCTGCTCCATGTACGGAATAACTTGTATGCAGGATAAAGATGCATAAAGTACATATTTTAACAAAACACAAACAAACAAACATTCTCCTTTATCACTGCCTGGTGCTTTGATCTGTATGATTTTTCTCACCACATAGCTCAGTAGTCCCACCAGATAGCATGGAGAGAATGGCTTGCTGAGTACTCATGAGCAGCCTTCTGGTGGCTGTCGGTTTAACCACAGCTGCAGTCATTGTGGATACCACTTTTTTTTTCTTCTCTGCAAACCACCAAGTCAGACAAACTAACCCCAACCAACCTCCAAAATCCCTCTTTCTTAAGAACTCTGTGCAGTGGGAGTGCTGGCATTTTGGGGAATTATAGGATAACTCAGGCTGCAGGAGTCTCAGGAAGTCTCTAGTCTAATCTTTTCCATTGCTCGGCTGTCTACAGATTTTAAAAAAATTTCCTTATATCCAGTTTGAATCTCTTATTTCAGTTGACGCTCATCTCTCATCCTTTCAGCATGTATCACCCTGAACATCATGATTCCATCTTCTAGAAAACCTCTTCATTGCTATTGGAAGGTTGCTATTAGGGTCCCCTGAAGATTTCTGTTCTCCAGCCTGATCAAATACAGATCCACCAGTCTCCCACAGGCCAAGTGCTCCAAACCCTGACAATCTTGATGTACCCCACTGAGTGTACTCCAGTTTACTCCAGTTTAGAAGCCTTTCTTATATCAGGGGTTCAAAAACTGGATGCAGTATCTAGACATGGTCCAATGAGTGCTGAGTTGAGAGGCATAATCACTTCAGCCCGCCTACCAGCCATTTTCCACAGAGCTGCATCCCAGGCAGCCAGGGCCTGGCCTGTTGTACTGCATGTGGTTCTTCCTCCTCAAGTGTAGGACTTTGCACTTAATCTTGCTGAATTTTGTAACACTTTTGTCAGCCCATTCCTCCAGACAGATGAAGTTCTTCAGAATGGCAGTCCTGTCCTTGAGCCTACAGACTACTCCTGCCCAGATTGGGGTTATCTTCAAGATCAACAAGAGTGTACTTGTCACTTCCTCCAGGTCATTGATAAAGATGGGTGAGTCCCAAGATACTCCTGCAGGACTCTACTTGTTACTGGCCACTAGGTAGAGTAAAACCTGTTAAACGATATGATACTCTTTAAGAAATTTCTGAGTAAAAACATCCATCAACAAGCTTGGCACAGATGCAGAGCTGTCTGCATTGTGACCAAAACCAAACTGTCTGCAGAGCTTCAGATGCAGAATTACCTCAGTATTTCACAGCTTAGTATGGTTTCCTTGGCAGCCCACTGGCACTGGCACTGAAACCAGTCTCCAGCCGAAATAGTCCATTAGTTTCCAGTGACTCTTCAGCTCATCCCTATAGGGGCTTTACTTGGATGACATTTACTTTTGTTCCATTGTGTTTACTGTTATCATCTATTTGCTGAGTGTCATCACTGGTGATAATAAAAATGATAGAGGAAGAGCTAAATGTCACTTTCTTCTTTGGCCTGTCCCCTCCTTTTTGAGACATTACTATTGGTCGTATTGGTTTGTCATTCCCTTCTCCTGGGGTCTCTTTCACAGTCCTCTGGAATCTCATCAGGCGAAAGCACAGGAGTTGCAAAAGGCATTGTCGAAACTGCAAGAGAAAAACAAAATGAAATTACAACTTCCTAAGTGTTAAATATCATGTATGATCCAGTGAAGACAGCAACAGTAACTAACTCAAAATAACTTATTTCTGCATCTCCAACTTGTTCTGAGTTGGTTTCAGTGCCATAACAAATTAACTGATTTTTAGTGGGCACTTTTTCCCATACACCTTCCAAAGAGTTCAATAGGATCACGTGGCCAGTAGAGGGCACTGAAATGCAATTTAATATTTTACCACCAGCAAGCTCTGCAGTCAACAAATCAGCCCCAGAACATGCCATAGGTGTATGTTCTCTGACTATTCCATCTCTGAGTATTCAAAGATCACAATTTGATCTAGCAGGGGAAGAATGTTCTCAGAAGCACTTCACAGGAGGATGTACAGGGAAGGAACAAAGGGGGGCAGGGGGAGGTACAATGAAAGTAAAGTTTTCCATTTATACAACACCAGAGACTGAAATTTTAACAAAAGCATTTAATAATACAGATAGAAAATAAAATTTCAAAAGTGGGTAACACAAAACTAAAATGCTCCCTTTGAATAGGGAAGGAACGGAAGTCTTTCAGCTAACTAGAAGCCACTTATGATATAGACATTCTATTCTACCTTGAGACTAAATACACAAGATGTTCAGTGAAAGCTCTCATCAGTAAATATGAGGACAATTCCAGTAGTAGCATTGTTCTAAATGCTCTAATGGTGGCCTCCCTTTTGCAAAGCAAAGCATTCAAATACAAGGGTTAGAAGATGCACTCAGTAGTTCCCGTCTGTGCACATCTAGAGCTCAAGTATGACTCTTTAGGGAAATTCTCTGGTTTTAAAAAAAAGTGTAAAAAAAAGTTATTAAATAACTCATAATGAGACATGAGTATTACTCTATATGATTCTACATGGTCCCTGACTTTGTCTAGCTATCACACAAGAAGCTCACTGGCATGCTAGTATGGAATAAGGTTTTGGTACAGAAAATTAATCTACTCTGACACAGGAGAGGCAGGAGGTACTGCTGTGAAGGGAGCCTAGAAAGAGAAAAGTGGAGATAGAGAAAAGTGATCCTGTGTTATGTAAAAACACAACAGAATGGTCATGTGGAAGCCCTGATGTTTTCAGAGATAATGTGGTACCTCTGAGCGGCATGGATGTGAGAAGGCATAAGCATGTTAGCATAGGTCAGATATATGAAGGATATAATAGGGAAGAATTGGTTTATTATTCCTAAAGTAACCCAGAAGATGAGCAAAAATATCACTTTGGTCTTAATCTGGAATTAGAAGTGAGTGAAAAGTACTTCACAATGCATCTCCAATATGTTTAGCTGAATCATTCTCTTTGTGCCTATGACTTTACTGGCATTCTTCCTGGTATTGGTTTGATTTGCTTCCTGGCATCAGAACCTACAAAATCTTTTTCAGATTGATTAGTTTAATCTGACTTCCAAGTACCAAGTCAGAGCCACCATATTAAAGTGACTCAGTTGAAAATACGCTTTTGGAGCATGACTGTTGCTGGGGTCCTAAGTGAGGCTCTGAGGTTCTGCAGCCCCTTTCCTCCATCTCCACCTTCAGAGTTTAGTTCCCCATATCCAAGGTTGGCTCTGGTACCATGCAGCTGTATAACACTGAATCAGCCTGCCATGAAAAACACAGCATAGGAAGAGCTGTGAGATGCCACGGTGGGGGGCTTCCTGCCTCCACTCAGCAGCAGTACTGATGCTCAGCTTTTCCCTTGATGAGCAGCACTAATGCTCAGCTGGCCTGAGCCACGCTGCAGCTATGCCTTTGCCTGGCCATCCATTGGGCTGATGGGACCCCCCTGACCTGGCTGCCTTGTCTCTGGACTGCTGGCTGGCCCTGGCTGTTCCCTGGTAATTGCACACTGTGTAGAAAGTCACAGAAAATTCCACCTCTATAATAAGCTAAAGTTAATGAAATCCCAGGGAAGTCCTTCTAGCAATCATTTGTTTTGTTTCTTTTTAACCTTTTGTCCATTGATTCTACTATATTTAAATTCCAGATATCTTTAGCTATCTACCCTTGATTTCAGAAGTTTACAGTGTGAAGTTACATTTCCAGTTAACATTCTGGGTTATAGTGAAGCTATTTTAATGTCTAAACAAATTCACCAGCTCTGCTCGGCTACATTCAGTGGTTATCTTTATAGTACTGATGATTTGCAGAAAGAAGTAAATTACCTAGTTCCACATCTTTTACAAGTTACTAACAACTCCAAACACTTTCACTTTTCTCTGCTCTGTAAAGCAGCGAAATAAGCTAGTTTCCACCATTAAATCAGCAGTCTGCTTTTCATAATGAATACTACAAAAGTAGACGGAAAGTTATTTTTCTCATAGATAAATACACCTTCTTAACCATATAAAATTTATCTCCAAAATGCACTTGACTGTCATCCATGTGAGATTCTGGCTTTGAGTAAAATAAAGCTCTGTGAAATGTTATTGGTGTAATATATTTTTTCACCAAAACTGAAAATTCATCAAGACTGAAATGATCCAAGACAGTCTGTCAGATTTCGTAAAATGTTTATTTAAAGAATTAATGGAAACATTAAGAAAACAGTGTTTCACTTTTCTACTTTAAAATTGCCTTTCTAATACTGTAAACTTAGAAGCTTTTAAAATCATAAAAATTTGTAAATTTTTTGTCAGTAGTTGAGATTAAACAAAAAATCTGAGTCTTTTTCTCCTCCATCTTTCTTCCAGGTACTAACTGAATAGATACTTACTTTTGTATTCAGTGTTTTATGTTTTTCATGGTTGAGCCCCTGAGAAGTAATATATTTGGAATGTGTGTTCCTAAAAGTTTTCTTGGCTTAAGCAGAACTGGAGTACAGTTAATGGTTTCATTTCCTGGTATTTTAACATTATTGAAACACCCCACTTAATACTCGCTTTGCAAAACCCTTATGTTAAATTGTAGACAGGCATGTTTTTGTTCTCATGTTTTTGTGAGCATACTTATTTGAAATACTATGTTGAGTTGTTCAATCTTTGTGTTACCATAATGGAAGTGTCAGAGAAGCAATTTTTGTTTGTTTGTTTGTTTTCCTGAAAACAGACATTGGACGTTCTGAATTTTGTCTGATGGACTTCTACTGTGGTAAGGGAGGGATTCAGATAGGATTTTCTAGGTGTAGCCCATTTGGGGGGTAAATTGTCAAAAACAGATGCTTACAGTTTAACGCTCCTTCCCCTCCCTTTCTTATGAATGCTCACCTGTATAATTCAGATATCTAAAATCCAATTTTTCATAAACTACTCCGTTAAGCACAGTCTGTTTTTAATTTACTAGATTTTTGGCCATTTATCCTTGCTGTTCAAATCAAAGAATCTGCTCATTACAGATAAAAGTAAATCAGATATAAACTCCACAACTGTGGCATAGACTACTGATTATTCAAATAAGAAATTTTTTCATGTACCTACCTTTCTACTCATGAAAATATAGATGACTGGATTATAAGCAGTGCTTGACTTGGCAAAGAAAGATGGGATGATAGCTACTGTTGGAGTTACAAGGTTGCCATAGCCATATGTTACTAGAAGGGAGACCACTGCATAGGGCATCCAACAAATAAGGAAGGTAGAGATCATTAAGAAACACATCTTAGCCACCTTCTTTTCGTATTTTAGAAGTCTGATCACTTGAACAGTCTGAAAGTCTTCCACACAGCGAAGCTATAAAAGAAAAAGGGAAATGGTAAAGTAAAAGCATTGAATACTTCTACTTTAATTTACAAATAACTAATTCACTAACAGCTTTAGGTACAGATGTTATATATTCATTTTATCAACTACAGTTCTTCTGCAAGTTTGCATCATGCTTCCCAGACTTATTGTATACATTAAATAATGTAAAAACTTGCTTTCATCCATTAACATAAGCAAGTTCAGATTACATTCAGCAGTCCTTTAGTCTGAAAACTTTGACAATCCTGTTAATTTTTTTCTTCCCTCTGAAGATAATTGATGACAATTTGATAAATAGATTTCTCTGTACTGCTCTGCCACTTAAGTTTGTTACCCTCAAGTTATAAAATTTATCCTAATCAGAATACTAAGCAGCAGGTTCCCAGTGTCATCTGTGTGAATCTGACAAAATGCGGCAATGATGGGACACGTACATGAATGTCCTTGGCAATAGATGTCAGTTGTGCTGATACTGTTGACCACAAACTTGAATGGGTCTGTCAAGCTGATTATCCACAGAATATGAAACATTATCAATTCCTGACCCTGAAGATTCAGACTGAATTAAAATGGGTTG
Source organism: Oxyura jamaicensis (assembly GCF_011077185.1). Taxonomy (NCBI): domain Eukaryota; kingdom Metazoa; phylum Chordata; class Aves; order Anseriformes; family Anatidae; genus Oxyura; species Oxyura jamaicensis. Next base: position 37,756,731 of record NC_048895.1, on the reverse strand, counting down.
CCTGAACACGGAAAACTGGTTTAACAGAGCTTAGTCTCCTCTTGGAAATGTTTTACAGAGTTATCCTCTCAAGAGCAATGAAGAGGCAAGATTTATTTAATAATAAGGACTGCAACCAAAGATTTTTCCTTTCTGTTTTAAGGAAGGATCTACTGTCAATCAGTTGGCAGGAAAAGTTCCCTAATCTGCCTTTTATTTGTAACTCACAAACTATTAAACAAATAAATCTTGGTAGCTCTAGGCTGGTTCTCCTTCAACCATACACCCTTTCTAGTGGTCCCTGACATGGCTGAACATTAAGGTCCTGAAGTTTGAACAGGAACTGAGAGAGCAGATTTAGGCTCTGATCCAAGTTTAATATATGGTACCAGCATTTCCAACTGAAAATATTTCATTGAAAGTCTTATTTCCATCAACTTACCATTCTTACTGCATATAGAATATGTCCATAGCAATAGGCCATGATCACAACAGGTACAACCAGACAGCCAAGGAAAAAAAAGAGCACAAAGGAGGTGTCATTGGGGTCTTTTGACTTCCAGTCCACTGAGCAACCTAATCCATGAATTTCCAATGTGTATCTGTTCCAGCCCAAAAGAGGTGCTCCAGTCCAGGCCAATGAATAGAGCCAGATATATGTGATAGCTCGCCAAGACCAGGAGAAGTCAATCACTTTTGCATGGACCACTCTAATGTAGCGTTCATAGGCGAGAACAGTGAGAGTCATAATTGAAACAATTCCTGTAAGAAAAGTAAAGGAAAACAATTAAATCATCCACAAACATTGTAAAATGGACTCAAATCCTCTTGATAACTTGGTGGCAAAGGAAACATTTAACTTAAAAATAAAGTTAGCTCATATTATGAGTCTAACACCAATAAGCTTTTTAGGTGACACCTCAGTAATCATTATCTACTAACTCAAACAGTACTACTAACTTCAGAACTACTCAGAGTAGGGTACTACAATCTGCCCCATGGTGTAAGGTGGACAGAAAGTAGGACAAACAGAAAGGACAACTGAACTAATACTTTTTCCTAAATGTTACTTCATTGATGGATCATGCTCCAAGGGTTTTTTGTTTGTTTTGATGATTTTTTTTCCTTCCTTTCTTTTAAGGAAAAGCTGCCATATAAAAATGTGATAATAAACAATAACACTCTATTACAAATCTAGAGAATTCAGAGCTGAGACTAAAGCCAAGGGAAGCCTTCAAGAACTGGGAGCACTGAAATACACTTTTAACCTGAACAAAATGACGAGCAGAATTACAACTTTTATCTAGATTTCATGCAAGTCTTTCTATTCAAAAACAAACAAACAAACAAACAAACAAAAAACTGATGCAGCAAAATGTTACATAGCTGAAGGAGTCCTCTCTGAAAGAGATCTGTTGGAGTTTCCTTTCCTATCTTGCTGCTACCATAAAAATACCATAGTCCTCATTCCAATTATTTCTACATTCTCTCCTTTTCTGTCCACCTCAACCACACTACACACTTGATGTGTCAATACAGAAATGTTATTTTCAGCTCTCACCATTATTCTATCCAGACACTTTAATGAAGTCAAGGAAATTCTGTCCTGAGTAGGACATAAGGATTTCAGTTTCAATGGTCTGTGAAATTTAATGATAAAGAGCAAATCTGCCCATTATGCATATGCCAGTGAACTGAAATCTGTTAAGATGCAGACATGAAGCTCATATACTTTTAAACAACACAACCTGAACATAAAAGGGTTTCACAGCACTCTGTGTATGAACACTTGTGTCTGTATACATTTTATCTAATAAGCAGCATGGGTATTTATCACAGATTCCCATGGTGTTTCATTTTTTCAAGTACATTCATATTAATCACAATATTAATTTATACAGGTGGGAGAAGGTTAAATGTGCAGATCTTGCTGCTAGAAAGAAGATAACCATTTTAGTAGTCAGAAACCTTCAAAGGATATCACAAATGTCTCATCTCACTTGGAAAAAGAGTAAGCTTTAAGGAATACAAATCAACAATTTGAGCAACAGCAACATGAATTTTAGGAAGACAATTAAGAATAATAAAATCTAGGGAAACACTTAACCTCTGTGTAAATATATTAATTCACAAAATCAGCATACTACTACTACCTATCTCACAGAAGGTTATGCTTTAAGATATCTGTAAGAAAGCAGCTTCATCCTGCAAGTATCAGAGGATTTTTAATTCATTTATTTTTAAGTTCATGAGTTCAGAAAGCTTTATTGATTAACAGGAAAGTGACACATTTTTGTCATTTCATTATACATCTTTTCCACTCTGCATCAATGTGTATCCAAAGCATGTTTGACAATTTCAGTAACATCTTTGAGAAAGAAGCATTGATTAGCTGAAGTAATTCTAGAATAGCATTATGGATAAACCATTAAAATGGGATATGAACCAGGTTTCATATCTGTGAATAATCTGGAGCAAAGACTGGAAATCTTGTATGCTATTTTCAGTTTCTTACCTATTGGGAATTCCAGCTATTTGGGTATGTGCTTTGTGGCAACAAATTCCATTATGAAGCTGCAAAGCTGTAAAAGCAGAAAAATGCCCAAGGGCCTCATACAGCTCTAAGTACCAAGGGCTGGGATGTGCTTGCCACCTCCACACTTAGTGATGCAAACATAATACAGACGCAGAAATCTTCAAAGTATCTGTTCAAGCCTGACCTGCCATGGTCCATGTGCAACATGCACTTTGACAGTGTGCAGTTTTTTCCTTATACTAATAACACTTTTGAGTTACAACCAAATTTCTACACAGCACAAAAAGTCTTCAGTGAGTTACCTGTATCTTACTTGGATAACTGCCTGCACCTCTGCTGCACTTATCCAGCAGATGGGAAACTTCTCAAATGAGCAAATTATAATTAAATTGAGGTGGGGAAGGGAGAACTTATACATTTCAGTAGTTGAAATTTAATTCAATTGGAGATTTTAGCTTTGATGTCAAGGAATGATTTCAAGCAGCAGTTGTGATATATTCAGCAAACTACACAATTCTTATGGAATTTTACAGCTCACAGTTATAATTAACAAATGAAGGACATGCACATCCTTTTGAGCTTACTTTAAGTTAGTTACTTTTTTTCTTGTTGTAATGCAAGATCCAATTAAATATATTTAATGTGCCTAGTAATGCCACTAGCAAGATTAGAAGAAAATATCTAAGATGCAGATAAAGAATAATTGTTAAGTATATACATATATGTATACACATATGCACACACAGTCATAGTGTTAATGAAGTAAACAAGAGCTTTTTCACAAGAACTAGTTACATAGTTCAAAGGGCTCAATAAGAAAACATGCATTTTGAAAGCATCCCCAAATGGATTTAAGAGCTCATTTTCTTAAAGTTGTCATACCTGCTTCTAATAAACTCCTATCCTTAACAGACTTATTTGGAGAAGTCTAGCAGTCAGTCTTTAATCAAACAACTCTTCATCATTAGAGAAAACGGTTTGGGAGTCAATAATAACTACCAAATAACCTTGCCACGTACACACACATCTGTTTGCCCTTGAAGCAAAAGTTGTTATATCAAAACAACTTCTATAAAAGCTAATCCTCTAGATTTGATGGGTTTTTGTTCTGCAAGATTACTAGCTGGTGGTTTTAGATACAAAGCTAAAACTAGAAACAGATATATAAAACTTCACCTTTGCATTCAGATTCTGTTATATGTAGTGTTTATTTCATTGTTATACACACAGGTTTTTCCCAACAAATGTCAAATGAGCTCTAGAGAGGCCAAATGAAGTTTATTATGGTTGACTGCAAAGAGTTCATGAGTGAATCCCGCAGCCTTCATTCACTCAAGCAAAATTAATAATAAACATTAACAGGGCCTCTGTACCTAAGGACTTCATCCATTCTCCCCTTTAGATTTTAACACAAATCTTTCAAAATATTTCTTCTTTCTTAATCTTTTTCTGTATTAGGCTCCACTTCACTGTCTTTTAATGGCCTTTCTAATGTGAATGATTTATTCTTTTAAAGCATTGATATACTAGAACATTTATTTTACATCCTAAGCGATCATTCTTTATGCCCTGTTCACAGTTCTGTGTCTTTGCCCAGCATTGACACTATACCCTCATGTCAGGAAAGAAGGGGGGAATGGGTAGAAGATCAGATTTAAAGGACTTAAATGTAGGATTGTATTCAAAGCAATAAAAAGTGTCGGTTATTTGCAGTTCAGAAAAGACTGTTAAATTCATCCTGATAATAAATTTATGTTAAATATGATGCTGAACTTGTTGAACCATCTATTAACAGTCCATTTAACTGATCTGATGGGATATCTATGCTGGGCATTAAAGGTTCTCTGCTTCTTCTGTGGTCATTAAGCCTTCTTGGCATAACCTATAATTTAAGACAATTAGGAGTAACACATACCTGTAGCCACCTTAATTTTCAAACAATATGCAGGACACCATAAAAATCATAATACAGTTTGGATGATGGATTCATTTCTAAATTTGAGAAAATACAGCCTTAGTTTCTGTACTTTTCTATTCATTAAACTTTCAGGCAAATTTGAGAAGTAGCGGTATCTCAATTTCTCTACTTCCAGTTATAGTTGTATATTCAGAACCAAAATTGAAAGGGGACTTAAAAGTTAGGTTCTACTGTAAATAAATAAATCCAGAATGCTAATCTCATCTAATTCAGATTAAAATAGGAGTAAAATCAAGGTTTAAACAAGGGTTAAAAACAACGTTTCTAATGTGAGTGAAAAAATAACCTTGTTGTGGATCCCACAGCAAAACACAGTGTTTTTGTTTTGTTCCCTGGCGCCCCCCCCCCCCCCCAACATTGATTAACTCTTTATATTGATTTCTCTTTGTTGAAACTAGCTGTGATGTCAAGTTTCAGAACACTAAGGAACAGGTAGAAGAAGGTAAATGTCCTTTAACTACCCATATGCTGAACCACAGAGGCTAGCAAGAACATACCTGGTGACACTAGAAACTACCCTTAGTATTGAAGGTATCATAAGCATGTAAGAGCATATGAGACTCTATATTCTGTGAGGTTGAGGCTTCCTGGGGCGTGGGGGGCAGGGTTGTGATTTGGGGGCAGAAGTGGTTGTGTGTTGTCTTCAATATTATCTTGTGAATGGCTGCGTGCATCTGGTATTTGGCTTTACACTGGCTAGTGAAACTCTGTGCAGATCCTCTTTCACACATGACACTCTAGTATGGATCATTTCTTTGCAAGGCTACATTCATGGAATTTCTCACGTCAAATAAATGGAATATTCTTCAGATATATAATGTGTCTCTCCAGATGCCACAATGCCCTCCTAGTGCTGAGCTGGCAGTTTGAGTGGAACTATACTCAAGTGGAACAGCAGAAGCTGTCAGCTGACTCCTGAAATTTTTCAGCTGATAATGCAGGAAAGAAAGAAACTCTATGTAGCGCTACCTAGAATAGGCACACACAGGAAAAAAAAAAATCTCATGCAAGTAGAACATTTCTCATTTTCTCAAAGACTCTTTGAAACCTGTCTTCAGAGATTCCCCTTTCATGTCTCCACAGTTACACACACATACCTGGCCCATCTTCTATATTTCCCACCTTTGTTATTTTTGTTTCAGTCCTGCTACCAGTTAATATCTTGCATATTACAAATTTTAGTGGGAAAGGATGTAAATACAGGGCAGCAGCAAAAACACCTACTGATTTTTCTTTGCATACTCAAAAAAACAAACTGAAAGACAAATCTATGACCACAAAGGATCTCAGGTCACATTTACCATTAAAGAAGGGAGCAAATAGCCTATTTCTCCAAAGATATGTATTAGGTGCTTCAAGTTTCATTACTCTGATTGAGATACCTGTCACTACTTCTACATGCAGTCAGTCCTGTCAATAAATTAGTCTAAAACAGCCCCTATGAAGTAACCACAAGTCTTTGGTTTCAAGCTATTTAAGTTAAAGAGGACTTCATCCATCTTCCTTTCTTCCCCATCAGAAAATCAAAACATGTGAACTTTCAATCAATTTTGGTTGGCTGGTAAACAGCAGGCTACAGTGTCTGATGTAACCACTGAATTTAAAGGTGTTCCTTAAGTTAAGCCAAATCCTGGCAGGGATTTGTCAAGAGCACAGAGATGCAAGGCTTCTTGTGCTGTCCCCACAGAAACACAGTGCTTTATGTAATGCCATACTTTGACTGGGATCAACAGTGGCAGTTCTCACCTAGAAGAACCTTGCCTTTTTTAGCCTGGGGTATACACACATCTGTTGTCTTGCACTGCTTCCAGCCACCTTTTGTGAGACTTACATACATGCAAAGCTCCATTCATTTTCCATTTAAAAAAAAAAAAAAAAAAAAAAAAAAGTGGCCCAGTTCAGAGGAACACACTGAACTTTACATATATATTTCTTTTCTAAGCAGTTTTTCTGGAAATGATGTAGATTTCATCCAGGATGAGTTACACATTTTAATATGATGAACTATGTGCTGATTAAAAAACTAAAGTGTTACAGAAAGCCATTATGGTTATTACTTGGATATTAGCCCCTAGTATGCAAACCTGCATTTTTTTTTTTCAATAAAAAGAGCCATATATGAGAATTCATTACTTTGACTCCCATAACAAAAATATGCATTTCAAAATGTTTTTACCTGAAGCCATTTATTCTTGAGATCTAGGTAGTATGATTCAAGACTACGGCCCAATATCCTGAAGATTGATTTAATTTACTAGTATATCAGAGACTTTCAAACTCTTTCTGAAAGACTTGACTGACCAATATTTATAGATAATGCTTGTCCGATACACAGATTTTCATCTCAGAATACTCCTTTCCTCAAGCAGTGATTATAAACACTGTGTTAAGGAACTATAGATGCTATTTGAACTCTGATTTAGGCCTGGGCAATTGCATCCACATGAGTAGGGTCATTCTCATTTAAATTGTAAGTTAAACATAGCAGAACAGAAGCATATTCTTGTTTAAACCAGTAGCATACAATTTCTGTGTTGCAGCTTGTACTTTTCTCCAGTAGCAAGCCACAAATAAATCCACAGAACCTCTTTTTTCTTTTTTTTTGCCAGTTTTATTGTTTTCCTGCTGAAATACTGCATTTGAGGTAGGTTTCATCACATCTCATGTAACTTTCTATTTCTTCTGTACACTGTTTTTTTCCAGAAGTCATATTATTCTTGATATACCATGAAATACTTCAAGCTACACAGCGTAGGTCATCATAGAGAAAACTGAAAAGCACATCTCAGCTGCATCATCCCATACGGTGCATGTGTATTCTGACTTTATAAACCTTAATTAGAAAGCAATATTGCAACACTCTTCAGAAACAGATCTGTTAGTTTCATCTAACATCACCCACAGTTGCTCCTGCCTTCTCCCTGTAATATATAACTTACTTGGATTCTGTTTGCCATACTGCCCACCAAAAATGTCTTGTGATGCAGAGTGGGTATCAGATACACGTTCCTGACAACTGAGCAACTCTGCAACGTAACTACAACATTTTCTATGATTCTATAGAAACTGGACTCTTTGTCAGGGAGCATAGTGATAGGACAAGGAGTAATGTCTTTAAACCAAAAAGGGGTAGATTTAGATTAGATATAAGAAGAAATTTTTCACTTATAGGGTGGTGAAGCCCTGGAACAGGTTACCTAGAGAAGCCGTGGATGCCCCATCCCTGGAGGTGTTAAAGGCCATGTTGGATGAGGCTTTGAGCAACCTGGTCTGGTGGGAGGTGTCCCTGCCTATGGGAGAGGGGTGTGGAATTGGTAGTATTCTGTGATTCCATAATACAGCAAAGAAGATTCACTTTTGAGACAGACCAAGTTCAAAGAGTGTATTATTTTTCATATCAGTTAAGACTTGACCTGCATCTAAGTGCTGAATAACTTTTTTGCATATCTTATCAGAGGAGAAAGCCCCTCTTCTGCAAGCCCTCCTCACCTCCTTCATAATGGAACAGCTAAATGCCATCTATTCAGTTGAAACAACTTATTGTCCATGGCAAGACAAGGCATTACTACACTCTGTTTTGTATTACTTAATATATAACCAAATCTATTTGAATTCAGCAATTAAGTTTTAGAGTATATTTTTGGTGACAACTATGTATCGTCGCTTATTTTTCAACAAATTTTAGTATCCACAGCTTAATCTAGATAGGTGAAAAAAATCACTTCTCCTGGACAGAACAGATTTCCAAGTATATTTTATATACACAATTACTATGAAAATAGCGTAGAATTAATCACCTCCCCTATGTTGAACACTGTAAGGGATTAATTCACTTCAAACAAATTGCTAAAGCTGAAAGCATGTTGATCAAGTCTCCAGCTGTCTGTAACACAAGATCCTAAAACTGTCTGCTGACTAATAGAAAATGCTTTTAGTGATATTAAATCAGTGCATACAACATGTATTGGTAATGTGAGTTGGGGGTACAGGGTATCATTCTTTCACAGTATGTAGAAGCAGCCTCAGATAAACCTGTGGATGCACACCTCTTGCACAAATCAAGTTCTGCAACAGTCACTGTCATTTAAGAGTCTTATTTGTCTGTGAAAGGCCAGCAAATGCACATAAAGATTACAGAATCACAGAATAGTCTAGGTTGGAAGAGACCTCCAAGATCACTGAGTCCAACCTCTGACCTAACACTAACAAGTCCTCCACTAAGCCATATCGCTCAGCTCTACATCTAAACGTCTTTTAAAAACCTCCAGGGATGGTGACTCAACCACTACCCTGGGCAGCCCATTCCAATGCCTAACCACCCTTTCAGTAAAGAAGTTCTCCCTAATATCCAACCTAAAAGTATTACACCCTTAGTGTGTTACTCTATAATTAAACAAATAGTTACTTCAGGTAAAGGGGGAAACTTCTCTGTTAAGAGAGACATTTGGGTTTTTTAACTGTCAAGTGTCTTCTCTAACTCTTATACCCAAAACCTACACTCTCAGTGATAACATAAAACCTTCTAGGTACGAGTTGTGTAACTAAATCAGATTTAGGGATTACCCAGATCTCTACTACTTGCAGCTTGGTTGACTACTACAGACAGGAAAAGAGAGAGAAGGTTTTATGTAAAGAAGGGTTGGCAGGCTCAGTGGGACTGGCACAGAATTGACTGCACAACTCTATGGAAAAGTGACCCTCACAGCTTTAATACATCACTTAACTGAAGTAAGTATTTTATTCCATCGGGACAGTGCAACTGTTAAAAATCAGAACTCTGTAAAGTAACCTAGATGGGGATTACTGTCCAATACCTGCAACCATGGCATCAAAACTTAAACTTGTCAGCACTCATTTGATGAAATGATGACAGTTTTGCACTCTGGTGAGCAGATTGTCTCCACTCTGTCACCAGCATCTACACATTGTAAAGGTTAAACCGAAGTTCAAGTCCCAGAAAAAAACATCCAGCAATAGCACCAACAGTAAGCCCCAATCTGCACAAGAAGAAGCAGAAATTGCTACATTGCCTAATTATAATGTTATGGTAATGCAAGTGTAGACAATTGCAAGTAACATAAAAATAGCTGTTTATCCCTAGACAGACAATCAGTCTGAAGCTATATTACTTCTCAACTGAAAAGCTTTGAAACATGCCAATTTGCTTATAGTGCATAAGTTCTGGATCTCAAGTGCCTCCAATTGGCTAGACTGACTGGTAAAATGAGAAGCACTTTTGCAAATGAAATATTCAGATTCTCTGACACTAAACTCCTAGGAGTTCTCTTTGCTGTGATTTAAAAAAAAAAAAAAAAAAAAAAAAAAAAAGTTGTCATCATGACGTAACGAAGACTTCTGAAAACACAGATGTTACCAGTTCATTTTAAGCACATACTCCACCTATAACAACATATGGAAAAATTATAAATACAGCTGCATGATCACAATTTTCAAAGTGAATTCTGATTCTGGATTATTAGCTACAGTAATTGGAAAGAATGCAATTTTCAAAACTTGTTAAGAAATATCCCTGAGTTTAAAATGAAAGTCACAATTGGTTTAAAGTAGTATTAATCATGTTTCGTAAACTTGTTCACTATTAGGTAAAATTGTAGCTTAAGACACTGCAAACCAATCTTGCTCAAGACCGAAGTGCTATGAAGTCAATGGTGAATATAATGCCACTATTTAAAATTGTTTCCATTCATCTGCCACATGGAGGCTGTCTGAGTTCATGACATAAATACTTTTGTTACCAGAAGTAGCTAAACGCAGAGGTAAGCCAGGATCAGGATATCAAGTTCTTAGCATAAGCTGCAATATAGGCATAGAAGGGGTGGTGCTTTTCAACCTTATACATCTCAAATTCAAAAGCTTTCCTTCAACCTGTCATTTATAGATCATCTATAAACTATACAACTATTTCTGGAAGGCATGTCCTATGAGCAGAGGCTGAGGATACATAGTTTGTCTAGCTAGGAAAAAGAAGGCCAAGAGGCAGCCTCACTGCTCTCTGCAGCCTCTGAAGGAAGGGAAGCGTAGAAAGAGGTGCCGATCTCTGCTCCCTGCTCAGCGATGACAGGATGCACAGGAACAGCACAAAGCTGCACCAGGGGAGCTTCAGAATGGACTTAGCACTGTGAGGGTGGTCAAACACCAGAAGAGGTTTTCCAGCGAGGTGGTTGATGGCCCAAGCTTATCAGTGTTCAAGAGGTATTTGAACAATGCCCTTTAACTTTGGTTAGCCCTAAAGAGGTCAGGCAGTGGACTCGATCTTCACAGGTCCCTTCTCACTGAACTATTCTACTATATTAACCACAGAAGACAGCTTAGAATATCAGCTGCTCTCCCAATAAAAACAAAATCAAAACTGAACAGCCTTTGGACTGAAAGCGTACAGAAAAGTTAATACGACAAAGTACAAGCTCATGCACAAGAATGTAATCACTTTACAGTAAATAAACAGGCTTTGGTCACTCCACATGAAGTAGCTGGACTGTGTCCAAACCCAGCAAATACCTATATCAGTGAAGTAACCTCACAGTATTTGTTATTATGATCTAATGGACTTCACAGCCATGGTATCAGAACTATCCCCACTTTATTCTAGAAACGTCTTTATTAGGTCACTCTGGTTTACTGAAGTTGAAAGCTACAAAGCTGCAACTGTCTTGCTTAGTTAGTAAAGCCATTACTTTTAAGTGTCAATTTAAAACAGTTGAATTCATGTGTTTTCCGATCAGTGAACATACTCTTTATTCCCAAAAGTTCTCGAAAGAGAGTTACACTGTATTATTCATTGCTAGGTACTATGCATACAAGGCTTCATTACCTTACCTTTTACCCTGTCAACCCTTACTCCAAGAAAACAGCTGACGTGGGATATTCAAGAGAAGTGTATTTATAATACCTGGTTACTCTGAATGAAATCCCCAGTCAGTCTCTTCACCACCACTACCACCAAAAGAAAAAACACCCTCAAGGCATTGCTCTCTTCATAGACATATTAAATATTGAAAATAGAAGCTGTGGTGGCAGTAGTCCAGATGAGAAACAGAGAAGTGTGATGCTACCTGCAGGGCATCGTTGTTTTTTCAGTATTGACATGCCTCTGCTCTCCTACTCAGTTAGGTGGGGAACTACATATCTTCAGTAGCAGAAAAGAGCTATCTTTTTATTTCCAGCTGAGAATATGGAAGCATTGGTATGTACAAAAGGAAACCTTAAGACTAGAAGTAACTTTACTGTGCTACTGACAAATTATAGTATCCAAGTGAAATATTTTCTATTACTTTACACGGCAGCTGAACCAACTCAAATTCAGGTGTCAGATAATCCTAAGTGGTGCATTTACTCTCCACTTCCATGGGAAAGACTCCACACAGAAACATGCACTTCTCTAATACATCATAAAAAATTCTTCTTACTGAAGCACACTATGTAAGAGGAAAATAACATGACCAAGCACAGGAAGATGTGGTTTTGCAAACCAAAATGCTACTTGGATCATTCTGTAATTAAGACCCATGAGTTTGCCTACTTTTCTTTGTAAATAAATTTTATATAAGAAAGCAATACAGGAAAGCATCAACATAAAATATAGTGACCAAATATGTCACTAAAAAACAGAAATGAGAAGACACGTATGATCAAGCATTTTGTTTCCCAATTAATATCTCATTATTTCTATTTATTCCATCTTTGTAAGTAAGACATGATTACTAAGGCTTCTTTGTTTGTTTGTTTTTCCATTACCCTTACTATACCTCTTATTTTTTGATCTATATACAAAATGCCTTCATCAAAAATTGTAAGTATAACACATAAGGGATAAAGATAGGAACAGAAATATACTTAACTTCTTCTATGTAAACTTAATGTTCAACTGTCTGGCAGAACCAAATTGCAGATGTCCAAGTTTCTCAAGTATTTGAACGGTCTGACTGATACAGACAGCCTAGAGCTGGGTGCTCTAGTATTTTCCCTCCTAACACTAGGAAACAAATGTCTAAGAGCTGTGCACCATTAAAAATATTATGTGATACTAAACTCTGCACAAAGGTCTAACTACAGCCTGAAGATCTGCCTCCCAGGATCCAGGATTTTTGCTACTCTATGCAGCAGTAAAATGAATCACAAGGAACCACACACCTTCATCCCAGCAGCCAAACAAAAGCACATTTAAGCACCACATGAAACAAAGATTAGGCAGGAAAGCTGCAATCCTTACAAGAGACATTAATTTGCCTTAATAAATCCAATTTTCAGTGAACACACATTGTGTGAGCACATGCGGTAATCCACCTCTCATTTGTACACCTCTGCTAGAAAGGAAAAGAACTTTAAAATGAACTTTTTGTTCCTGACTAGCACTTGCCTTCACCATTATAAACACAATCCTGTTATTTACATCACTCCCTATCAGTAAATGAATAAATATCTATATTCCTTTTAACAGGCTGCATGACTGTTAAATACACAGCTGGACCACATCCTGCTCTTTTGCAGACGTCTGTATAGGGCAAGCATGAATCTCAGAAACAAACACACAGATGTTATGTGGGGGGGAGGGAGGAGGTTGTGGTTTGGGTTTGTTTGTTTGTTTTTTCTTGGTTTGTTTTGGTGGGTTTGCTTGGATGAAACTAGTGGAAGTACTCCTACAGTGCTAAAAATCCCTTTTCACAGGAAGCAGTGATTCTGCAAATAGCACTCTGACACTGTTACAACTGAAAGATAATACTTGAGTTTCACAGAGGGATAAAAAAAATAATAGAAAAATAAAGAAAAAATCAAGGTGCTGCCATGTTTGGGATAGTTTTAGAGACAGAGAAGTCCAAACACCGGGGAGGCTGCACCCCTCCTGCTGTAAAAGGGCGCATTTAGAGTAAGCCATCATTTTTCTATCAGCCCCACTGATGAAGCTGTTGCTTATCCAGAGGATAAGGCATTTTCCCACAGAAAACGCAACTGTTCATGCCAAGTCCCTCCATCACTCAGAGCTGGGCCGGGGCTGAGGGACGGGACGGTTGGTGCTGAGGGGGCGGCTGTTGGTGACAGGCGGGGAGGGAGAGGGAAGGGCCGCACCCACCGAAGAGGCTGTTGCTGAAGCCGTCCCAGACGCAGCCGGCGGCGTCCCAGACCCAGCGGCTCCTCAGGCAGGACATGAAGGTGAGGCTCACGCCGAAGACGGACACCAGCAGGTCGCTGAGGCTGATGTTGACGAGGAAGAGGTTGGTGGGCGTGCGGAGCCGCTTGAACTTGTAGTAGAGCACCAGCACCAGCAAGTTGTTGCACAAGCCCAGCACGCCGATGGTGGCGATGAGCAGCGCCAGCAGCTCGTAGGTGCCGGCGCTGAAGGGGGGCCGCGCGCCCGGCGCCTCCTGCTGCGCCGCGGGGGGCTCCAGGCGGCTGGTGGCGGCCGAGCCGTTCCCCCAGGCCATGGCTCGCGGGCTGCCGGTGCCCGGCCGCAGCGGGGCTCATCCCCTCCGTACTCCCCAGTTCCCTGGCAGCCCGCTAACGAGGGCAGGAGGAGGAGGAGCCCTCTCCGCCTTCCCGCCCACGGAGGGCGAGCCCTCAGGCGGCGGCGCCCTTGTCCGTCGTGAGGTGCTGCCGCCGGGTGGCCCTCAGCGGCTCTTTCTCAACCCCGCCTGTCAGTGAGCAGCCTGGTTGTGACCGGGATGGGGCTGCTGCCTCCTCTGCCGTGAAATTTTCCGTGTGTTTCGACTCCCTGAAGCTGCTTTCCTGAGCGCTCCCCGCCAGGTAGCTCTGTGTGGGGCAGTCTGGCTTTACGCCGTGCTTCAGGAAGAGGTAGAAACTGCTGAGCCGCTATTTAGACTCCAGATGTCTCACCAGTGACACTACCCTCTCCTTCCCCTCTGTGGACATAGTTTCTATTAAGACTGGCTTTTTTATTATTCTTTTCCCTAGTGAGTCTGAGTTAGTGGTCTTTGCTTAAGCGTCTAGGATGAGCAGCAGAGGAGGAAGGTGCTTCCCCACAGGCCTCTGAGGTGGCTGTAGCAGCTGCATCTTCATAAAGCAACTGGCAGCATTATTTTTGCCCACAGGTAAATCTATGCAAGTGAAAACCTTTTTTTGTTTGTTTGTTAGACACGAGGTAAGTAAGTCATGTCAGGTACTGAAGTCACCTATTTTTGCATCTTTGTTTCCAGTGTGTGTTATGCGAAAATGGTGCAGAAGCCTGCCTTCCTACAACTGTAGCTGGTAGTAGTCAGGGAGCTGAAGTAACTGCAAGCTGTGCTAGGTTAGCTGTACTGTCTCCAAACTGAGCTTTTGTCCCTGAATATGTATGGCTGTAATTTTTGCTCAGCCTAGCTTTAGGCCTAACACACCTTGCCAGATAAAACATCAGTCTTCCCCACAGGAAGGCCTCCAGTTTGTTTGCTGACCCACACATGTTCTGGTTGGAAGGTAGGTGCATTGAGAACACTGATAGGGGCCAGCCTTCGCTGGGATCAGACAAAACTTTCAGTTTAGATCTCTTGTTAGTTCAGATTATATATAAAGATCAGACATGTCAGCTACGGAAGCAATAGAATTTTCATAGAAATGTGGCCTGGCAAACAAACAATACCTGCTTGTTTTGTGAGTTTTGTTCATTTGTGTTTTCCCTCTGAACACAAATAGTGGTGTTAAGACATGATAGGAGAATATGATTCCTTGTGGACTGAGACTGAAAACACTGGTAGTTGAGGTAATTTTGATGTCTTTCAAGATGCATACTTGAATACAATTATGGGCCTGCAGTGGCAATTTTATATGACAAACTAGTGCTATAATGCATTGGGTCAGAAAAGTAAAACACTAATTGAAGTAACCATTCTTATCAATATAAACTTTATTTACAATATTTTCAAATTCATCAGATATGACATAATCAATAACCGAACCCTACTTTTAAAACGTAGTTGTCTATTTCTTGATCACTTGTCTTCTGTCTTTCCTGTTTACAAAAGCAGTAGGATCAGTTGCCTTTCTCAAATTAATTATATTTTCCACACACACACATCCCCTGCCCCCAAAAGATGGATTAATAGAACACGTGACTTCCTTCCAAGACTTGCAGTAACAGACCTGTGGCACCTCAGTATGTGCTTTAGGAGAGGCATAACTCTTCAGCTTTCTTTATCAGTAAAAAGGGAATTACCTGTGCATGACAGACCATGTGCAAAAATACCATATTATGGGTTGTTTTAAAACCAGTTGCTGCATGGTAACAGTCTCACAATAATAATAAGACATGGCTGGGCTAAATTAATGATATACATCATTAAGAAGAAATCTGTCTTCTGCCCTTAGAAGAAAGTCTTACATTGCGTGTGTCTTATTTTTGCTGCACAAAATGAAAAGAGAAAAAATCTGGTGAGGCACAGGGTAGAAATTTAGTGAGGAAAGGAATAAATTTTATTAAATGTACTGCTCATCAGCAGATTCCATCATATACTCAGGGTTCCTAAGTAGTTTTTCAACTATAGCACCTGACAAAAGTACTCACTCTAGATGTCTTCTAGATATCTAGAAAATAAGAAAAAAAATATCCTGTATTATTAAAAAAAAAAAAAAAAATCCTTGCAAATCCCTAACTGCTCCTAGATCACTTATGCTTTAGTTCTTTTAATGTGTTGTCCATTATGTACAATGTACATAGAATGGTAGAATCCATTCAGTGCAGATTTTCAGATGACCAGTATATATATATGTGTAGATATATGCTTACATATGTATAAGAAAAAAATAAAAATAAAAGCTAGCTATTGAAATAATGCTTCAAAATTAAAAAGTTTTAAAGTTTATACTTATCTGGGACTGACTTTAGAAGTTCTCTGACTTGGCTGTATTTAGACATTGAAATGTTTCAGGACATCAGAGCATTGAGTGTCGGTCACATTAGAGGTGAAGAATGAAGCAGTGCTCTCTAACCTTGTGTGGGAGTAGAAATACAAACCCTGTCATTCTGACCATGACTCCCAGTCCTAACTATACCATCAAAAATGTCAATGAGATATTTTCAAAAAGTGAGAACACTGGGGGGTGGAAGTCAAGTGTTTTAAGCAATTTGAGACATCTTTAATTTCCCATTTGTTCTTTACCTTATATGGTGCTTTCACTCATTTTCTCTATTATTTCTCCTTGATTTTCTGCTAGCCTGTCTTTCAATTCACAGGCTGTTTCCCATCTTTGGTGACAAGAGAAGAGAGGCTTTTGTCCATACTCAATACATTTGTTTCAGGAATCAAATTGTGCTGGGGGTTTGTTTCTTGTTTTGAACTCTCTAAAACTTATTACTTCAAAGGGTATGTTAGGCAGCTAGACTGCAATTTCTGAAAGATACTAAATAAATAAATGGCTACCAGTCTTCAGCTTTTTAATTAGGATTTTTACAGCCTTCTGCTGGTATTTCTTATATATTCTGCTGTTTTCTTATATATTCTCTTTGCCATTCTTTAGCTTTAACGGGGAATCTGGAAGTTCACTGCAGCATGTACAGCAACCTCTGAGCTCTAATATTCCTGGCAGGTGTGCAAATAGCTGTACTAGCTGCAGGTGCAATTCATCTCACCTAAATTACATATTTAAAGCCAGTAAGATTAATCATTGTCTTAGAGTGTTTATTTTTTTTCACTAATGACTGGCTTACCAGTTACTTAAATAATTACCTTTTAGATGCCTAAATTAGGTTAGATGAACTTCATCTTGGCAGTACAAACCTGGGTGGTACTGCTCAGGTGGCAGATGCATACTGATGCCTCCTTGGTGCCTGTTTCTTGCTATGTAGATTAAAATAAGTGGTGATATATACCTTCACATACCTGCCCTGGTTGTATAAACACACCTCCTAGGGCAGCTTGAACCCTAACCACTAACATTGTAAAGCCAAATCAGACCAGTAGCATCACATTCTACAGCAATAACCCTGTGAAATTTGGTTGTGATATAAAATGCTTATTTTAAAGGAATGACTTCCCAGAGGAGTTTATTTCTATGCTGCAGCTTCTCATTAATATGATAAACAGGCAGTGAAAGAGATTACAAACTCACTGGCCTGTTTTCATTTACCAAAATCCAACATGTAAATCATAAATATTGCATAAGAAATATGATTTTTTAAAAAAATTATCATCTCAAGCTGGTGTTAGTGACACAGAAGACCAAACATATTTTGCAGCAAGTAGTGTGATATTGCTGAGCTAATGTAAATATGAACTTGATAACACCCCTTCAACACTGTTTCATGGGATAACTTTATTTTTTTCTTTATGAAGAGTTGAGTTTTCAAATCCCCTACTGGTCAGGGAGCTGAACTCAGGCAGCTCAACCCTGACTTGCCTGCAAACACAGACAGGTTTGTGGGGATTTTTTTATTTTTTTTATATTTTTTTTGTGTCTGGGCTTGATCTAGACCACAACCAGAGACTGAATCCAGGTCTCCTACATGCCAGAGCCTCTTTAAGGATGACTCGGGTCATTTTAGAGCTATTATGTTTTCTTTTGAACTGTCATTTTACTTGGTGACGATCTGATTTTAAGTTAGACTATCAGAAAAGATGACTGGCAACCTGGTAGAAGGCAGGAAATAAGATCTATCACTTTTTGCTGGTTTGTCTTCTGCAGTATTTTAGGGTTAGTTGTTTTGAACTGGCAAGGTACATGGTCAGAATTTTAAAACTAGCATACATTTTCATAGGCTTCTGATATTTCTTCAGATACAGATTGAAAATGATTGATTTTTCTAATTGCCAAATTCATTGCCGATCTGGCAATGACCTTGCTGTAGCTGTTCTTTGCACCTGCTGTACCAAGTATCATTAACTTTGTACTGATCTGAGAGTTTACCAATCAAGAGCAATCTGACTGCACAATAAGAATGGGAGAGTTGGGAGGTTCAACTTCTGAATGTATGTTAACTCTACCATATTCTATATCCAATGCTTTTCACATTATCAGTAAGGGAGTCAGGAAAGAAAATGCTTTTTATTCATTTAATGCTACTGTAGACTTACTAATGCAAGGACTTCCTGTTACTCATCAATTTAGTATTGAATTTGTCTCTTACACTTAGCTTATCTTCTAATGTAGTTCCTCTCTTCTCTACTTATGTTTGTCAGACCATTCAGTCATCACATCTTATTTGAAAGTTGTGCTGTACATTTTTTGGTGTTTAAGCATTGAAGAAAACAGAGTCAGCTGGTACTGAAAACAAATGGTTCTTTATTTGGGATTTCCCACATATTTAGGTTGTGCTGTATAGCAAGAAGTCTCTTGGTTGCAAGAGAACAAAATATAGTTTTCTGTTCATAATCTTTCCATCCTGTTAATTGAGAAATGAGAATATAACATTATGTCATACAAGCTTAGATGACACAGAATGGAAAAATTAGTCAATAGGACATACTGCGTAACAAGGGTTCAACTTGAAGCTCCATAAGGAATACACCATAGCTCTAGCCACAATACAGTATCCAACCAAATGCCAAGTGTCTTGACACACAAGTGAAACATTTTTCTTTCTAATGGCTGGAGAATTACTGTAGGAACTAGCAAAAATGCATCCTCAAGCTATGCCTCACTTTACCAGGAGTCAGTGCTGCTTTACTCTGCCCAATACTCTTCCTTATTATAAACAAAAGATGTACTCGATGTGGTTGAGGAGTACCCAGCAACTTTTGTCCTCTTCCCAGTGGAAAAGATAGAATTTCAAACAGTTTAGTTATCCATGTAATAAGTTAGGCAGCATATCTTGAAATACCACTTTCCCCAAAGAACTATATATTTAATGCAGAGATTTACATACATTATTTCCAGTAACTTCATTCAATATCAAATTTACTTTTGTTCACTGTTGTTCACATGATTTTTTCCAAGTGTGTGTGATGACTATGGTCTTTCTCTGTTTTTGAAGTATTTTTGTTATTCTTGAAACATGGCTGATCAGTTTTGATCCTTTACATAGACACAAAACATAAAATACAATTCCCCCTTTCCTTTCAAACACAGAATATCCACAGAGCAGAAATTCCATGTGCAGCAATTCAAGCAGCTGATGTGGAGATAAATAGCCAAAGAACAATACAAAGAAATTGATCAATATAGTCCAGTAAAAAGTGGATCTACCAAATAGACTGAAGTTCATTGTTTGAACAGAGTGCCAATTTGTTTATTGTTGTATTGCATAGTGACATTTTTTCAGCATTTTTTTTAAGAAATTGAAAAGCTGAAAAATGCAGAAAAGAATCACAAACATTATTTTGAGACCTGAAGGAAAATGTTGGAGTACAGAGTTCAATGTACTTTAATTAACAAGAGAAAAATGGAGAAGTAATTCAGGTAGAAGGGCTCCTAGTAAAATATATCAACTATTTCTCTAAACCACTGAAGACATTACAAATACTGTCTAGTGGAAGCTGAAGCCACCCAAATTTAAACGAGAGGTTTAAAGTTTAACAGTATAAGCAATTAAACTTTGGAACAAACATGATAGATTCTCTATGTCTTGGTGTCGATTTGTGAAAACTGGATACCCTTCTGCAAGTTATGCTCTAGAAGAACATTTTGGGGATAATTATAATGATAAATGGCAGATATTTAAAGATCTGTGATACAGGGGGAGTGAAAGTAGAAGATCTAATCATCCTTTCTGGATTTAAATGTTATGAATTCATGACGCCTTCCTTAAATTCGGGAGCAGGAATGATAATTAAGGTCAATGGATATTTTGGCCTGCCTATTCTAGTCAGATTTTCTCATCCAAAAAATCAATAATCTGCTTAGTAAAGCAGTTACATCTTCACTGGTATTAAATATATATATATACAAATCTAGGATTTTGTAAATTACCTGGATGAGGGGAATAAAAAGAGGGACAACTTTTCTCACTTCGTGCAACTTTGTGTTCTATTTTTTTGAATGATAGAAGATACCAGTTTCTATTCATTATCACTAATGTGCTTCTCTGAAGTACCTTGGAGTTTTGTTGATCATGAAAATATGTAATTGCATTAATGAATGTGAATTAGATCAATGAACGAATGAGAAATTTGCTTAAGCATGGCAAATGCCATGAACAATTTTGTTCAACTTCAATTATACTTCATTTATATTTGTTATGCCAATGACATTCCTGTAAATCTACCGTGGACGTGGGAGTAGTGTGATAATCAGAGACATGGCAGAATTTAATGTCTGCAGAGTGTAGTGTTATAATAGATATTGCACATGTTTTAAAATGTGGACATTAATTATGAGGATTTGTAATACTTTAAAGCAAGTAATTCTGGATTGAGATGTTGTTCCTGTTTTACAGGCAAATTTTAGCAACCTGATAAAGTTAACAAGAAAGAAAGATTCATCCGGCTTGCAATTAGTACATACTGCCTTCACTTGACAGTGTTAGAAATGCTAAGCCTATACAATTTACAAGATGTTACCAAACATAAGGGGTCAGATTCAAAGTTTACAGAGACTGAATTTTGATCATCTGAGTTGTAATGCAGAACCCTGAGCAAAATAACTAGCTTCCATATGCACAGAACCTACAATTATAGCAAGATCCAAAGTAATTAACGTACTAATTATTGGTATCTAATTTTTTTTTTTTTTTTTATAAACTGTCTAGTCAATAGATAGAAGCTTTCCTCAAAGAATAGTAACTAACATCATTCTTTTTACTTCATTCTGAACCATTCTTTTAAGACAGCTGTTTACATCGTTACTTTTCAAAGAATGAATGAAGCTTGATTCTTTACCATATTCCCACAAGAAGTGGTACTCGTCCTTTATTCAGGAGACAAGATTCAGATTTGATTCTCTCTCAGCTAGAGGAAAAATAAATTAACTTTTCCAGCACTCCAGTAGGATACCCTAGGGTTCCACTATTCAGTAAAGAGTTCAAGATGTGGTGGGATGGAAAGACAATGCAAATATAACACAGGTTTTGGTGCTTTCACAATGATTTTGATTGGTCAGTGAGTGCTCTGGGCTGTCACTTTTCAAAGAAAGTGGTAGCTGCAATTTCGTTTTCTGAACAACCCCATCCTGCTTTTAAGTTGCTTTGACAACTACAAACAGAAGTTCTTGGGTCACTGTGGTATAGGAATATCTGACTTTAAGGTCCTAACTGAACTTATGCACAAGTTAAATGTGGACCCTTTTCAAAACAGGAATCATCTAATACATATTGCTGAATTTTGGCCAGACACATGCTAATAGCCAGCACATAATCTCTGTGATTATTATTTGTATGTTAGGAAAAAGAAAGAAACAATGACTTAACTGGAAGTTAAGGAAGGAGTTAAGAGGGGTGATTGGGAAATAAAAAATATATATATTTGGCATATAAATGGTGAGAGATGTACTAAGGAAGAAAATATTGAATGTCATTCCCAAGTACTAGCTGTCAAAAAGTGCTTTTCTAGTTCTTTTTGGGTTGAGTTGGCCTCTTTGTGCTACGTGAATAATTTCAAAATATAACATCCCTGATAAAATGCTTTTATTACTGGAAAACCAGGCACCCCGACCTAATTGAGATCCCTGGCCAGGCCTTACAAAGAGTAGCACATGCCAGAATATCATCAGATTGGTCTCAGTTCTCCTACCACCAAGCAAATATAAAAGGAGAACTGGCTCCATCATTCTTCACCAAATAATGTGTGGATCCAAGGAATTCCACAATAGCAGCTGTTCCTAACTGCAAGAGTTGGTGTGCAGCTTTCGGCAAAGTCTTGAAGATAATCTAAAGCATAAGAAGACAATATAAAGCTTAGAGAAAGGTGGTATAATCTTCCTCCTCACTCAGTACAAAATTCTGAAAGACAATATGAACTTGCAACAGCTAGTTTCAGAGGTATATTCTTGCTTTCTTATGAATGCTATCTTATATTGCTAAAGCATTGCCAGCTGTAGCAGAACTGAACCCTTATGAGATCCTTACCTGGCTCTCGAGGTGAGAAAGATAACATATGTTCAGTCACCAGTTACACCAGACTCCAGGAACTAATCTCACTTACCAGGTTATTACTGATAGTGATTTGTGACATAGGGTTGCTCAATGAGTAGAATTCTGTGATGTAATGGGAGGTGGTGACACCAACAGTTCACTACCATGTTTGCCAGCTTGAGATGCTAAACCAGTCATCTCTTTCTTATTATGTAGTGCTTGATATGCCAGTCATGCAGCTACATCTCATATGAACTCGTGTGAACTGTGCTGTAAGAAGAGTCCTCCTTCCTACCTTGTTGCCTTCTCTTAAAGGATGTCTGAAAAGGACTGTGATAATGAGAGTTGCTCTGCTCTTAACGTGCCAGATTTCAACAATGCTTTGGAGGATTTCCAGAAACTAGTTGAAAAAACAGTAACACAGAAGACAGAGGAAAGATTAGGCTTGTATATTAAAGATGATGGTAAGAGATACTCTTTCTGATTGAAAAGTGTAATTTTCTTATTGAGAACAGGTGTCAGCAACAAGACTGTAGGAAAGACATCAAATTAACTTTCAAACTGTGACTTCTTGATTGTTACAGGAAACAGGTAGATTGCTCTGGGAGAGTGCTTTTCACCTCCTTGTAGGACTTTTGGACAAATTATAATGCTGGGGTAATTGTTTACAAAGTATAATTGGCAGAGTTGACACATCTACAAGTCCTCATTTCTGTGATGTTTCTAGTGATCTGTAAAAGCACAAAAATGATTAATTATGTAAATCCGGTTTCTTGATTGTAAATAATCAGGGCAAAGGTTTGCTTTTCTCAATGCTAGTGGATATTGTTGCATGAAAGGATAATGTTTATCCTAACGTACCTTTCATGTTCATTTCAACAAACCAGAATTGTGTTATGGAAGTAAAAGAAGAAAAGAAGAGCTGAGAATTTTTCAGATATTATTTTATCTATCTGTTTCTTCTCATGTGTTGCAAATCATGTGGTTTTAAAAAGTAAGACTGAACAATTTTATTTATTTTTTTTGGCAAAATGATTTAATGAATACAGTGTGAGAAGATGGGATTTGCACATTTTTGATTTTGAAGAAGAAATAAAACTGGAGGTAGAGGACAGAAGCTGTAACTTGCCAATTTTTAACTCTGTGGATATCGGTTCTTCCTATCCAGATGAGATAGACTATGATAAGTTCTATACAACCACACAGACGCTTTTTGGCCCAGAAGTTAAGGATCATAATGTTAAAGCCTTTTTCAGGAAGATTAGCAACAACCTTGACGCAAGAACAGAATGGTGTGAGGTAAGGATTTTTAATACTTTATTAAATATATACAACTAATTGGAATCATAAAAGGTAGCAATATTTACCTGCTGATTACGTGTCATACATGAGTCCTTTGTCTCTCTATGTCACCATAAGAGCAGTCTCATTATTATTTATTCTGGCCATCATTCAGTTGCTAAAAAAAAAAAAAAAAAGAGAGAGAGAGAGAGAAAAAAGAGAGAGAGAAATAACTTGGAAAATAGATGTGCCTTTGAAGCTATAAAAAATAGATAAAACGTATTGTGTGGGTTGATCTAGGCAGAAACAAAATTGAAGGACTGTCTTGGAGTACCTCATTTGTGGCTTTGTTATCCTGTTCAAGAAGTGATGATTTATTTCAACAAGCTGGGAAAGAAGAGACTCCATGTTTATTTTTACTCTATTAGTAAGCAATTTAGAAATTTTTACTTATTAGTTGATTAAATAGAAGATTCCAGGGAAGACATTTGAAGATAGGAGGGTAAATCTATCCTTTGGATTTTTTCATGTGAAATATGAGTGGTGATACCTATTCTGTGACCTGACGCACTTTTATCAATGACTTGAGAGATGAAGGAGATAACACTAATTTATCTCTTTCTAGCTTGTGTGATATGCGATTATTAACTTCAGTCTAAGTAAGAAAAATCCTATTCTCCTAGTACCTAAACCTAGTATGTGAAGCTTGAGCATCAGATCTATGTTCAGTGGAAGTAGAAGTTGGAAATATGAAAATAATCTCCAAAAGTGCCCCGAACCTATTTCACTACAGTAGGGGCTTGCTCTTTCAGGCCATTATGTCAGTGAAGGTTTAAGCATTGCAGAACTTTTCTGACCTCTGCCTTTTTCCCCATTTTGATGTGGTTCAACAGCTGAGTATTTTTCAAATGACAGTGTTGTCTCTACAAGCTTTTAGCTAAGGGATTCCCTGAACTGGATTTTCTGCTAGAGTGTCTCTGGCTAATTTCGGACTTGTAAATATGTTGCACCAAACAGCTTAACACATGGGAGAATCCAAGCTGCTAATTCTAGCAGATTTTTAAGAGCAATATTTGCTCATACTGTGCTGGTTACGGCATCAGTCCTAGTACTAGTAAAAATAATAATAATAATAATAATTTGAATGAAATTAATAAAGCCTGTGTAAATTACATTTTCATTTGTAGGTGAACTACCTTTCTTTCCTACAATGATGTTCCTGTTCAGTGCATCATCAGCTGAGCTTGCAAATCTAAATTCTTAAACTTTATGCTACATTGGTTATGTGAGTTTGAGGAAGTTGGCCCCTGTTCTCTGTAAGATTCTTGAACCTATTATGTTGATGCACATGATTGCATGATGAAGAATGACCTAACTAAATAAAAACATTTTTCCTGCTTGCTTTGTAAAAGAGCACTGAGCTGTCTACCAGAACTCCTTATCCTCAAGCAAAGTTTGATATTCTAGATTCCTGACAAGGCAGCAGGATTTGGATCATGGACCCTGAGGGTAGAAATCAGTATGTCCAGGTCTTCTTCTGAACTACTTCACTGATAAGCATTAGCCTCAGGCATCCTGACAAAATGCAAATATCGTATGACTACAGTATGCAATTTGTGCCCTGAGGATAAGTCTATCTTTAGCTAGACCATCGCTAATCTTTCCTCTCCTTCCTCTCCTTCTTCTTTTCTCAGGGATAAATCTGCCCCTTACTTTAGATGGGAAGCATTAAAGCTATGCCACCATTTTAGTAGAGATTTTTGTAACTGGAAAATTACTGAAGTCTGTAAGTGAGTGAGATAATCCATTTTTCTGTCCCTAATAGTGGTAAACAGCAAATCCTGGCAAAAAAAAAGAGTATAATAATTAATTAAGTAGGTCTGGTCTCTCAGCTTCTGACAGAATATAGCTTAAGCATTTTCTGCAGCGGACTTGCAGATGCATTCTATGCTTAATATCCCTTGATGGACTTTTCATATATCTGTCTGTAAATTACTTTTGAATCCATCAAAAAAGGATGCTTCCGTAGCATCCACATTTTTATATATTTTATGAAAAATACTTTTTCTCATTTCTTTTAAACGTGGTGGTCTATTGTTCAAAGTGTTCTGAGAAATTATGAATGCTTGCTCTAGTGAAGTATCTTTTAATAAGATGTTTACCATGGATAAAGTTTGAAGCAACTGTTGTACAAAATATTGATATATATATATATTACATTGTTAGAGCCAATCTGTATCAAGAGCATCCATGATCAAATGCTAAGAGAAGACTTTTTGTTTTGTTTTCTGCCTGAAGATGGGTGGCTGGGACATAAGTTCTAGCACACTGTAACTATCCTGTGACAGCATAGGTGACAAGTCCTTGCTGGTCTTAAAGCCAGAAGGCAAAGTATTACTGAGTGATTAATTCCTTACCATATTTCCATTTTACATTACAGTGGAACATCATATTATTTTTGTGAATGCTGAAAATATCCAACACCTGTTCTTTGCATTTTATTAACAACTGCTATTCAATAGTTTCCTAACACCATCCTAAAAACAATGTGTTTGGTCTTTTCAGTTAAATAAGCTTCTTTACGAGAAGATTTCTGGTTAATACCTCTCTTAACATTGTTCTTACTTGCAATGTCACCTAACTCACAAACTTTGCTTATGTCAGGCATTAAAAATTTTCTTCAAGAAGGGCCTGAGGGAAATTTATGGAATCATCATCTCTGGAGGGCATCAGATATAATGTAACTGCCTTCTAGTGAATTTGACCATAAGTTCCCTTTATCAGACAAAATTTTAGGCCACATCCATTTCCTCTCTTACTAATTCACCTTGTGAGATGAAAATTTAAATCTTTTTCTATGTATGTCATGTACGTGCATGTCACCCTTACTTACTCTTCTTCCTTACTTCTCTAAACATGAGAGGATACTTAAAGATGAAGTCCTGGCTTTGCTCAGCATTTCTTTGAAACTCACTAAAAGAATAGGAAAAAAAAAAAAAAAAAGAAAGAAAGAAATTTGCAGATTTGCTAGTACATGTTGTACAAGCTGAGTTCTTGAAATAGTCAGCTGCCATCAGACATGAGGTAATGCTTCATTACAGCCCTAGTCAAATTCTCATATGCTTCAAAATCCTCTACTTCATTTCAAACTTCTTGCTTCTCCTTGTATGGGAGAGAAGAGAGAGGTGACAATCTCTTGTGTAGAGGTGACAAGCTAGACACATATACTATAAAGAATATGATATGCTCTATGGGCATGAAGTGGAGACCAGTTGAGAAAACTACATCTGAATTCATGCTGACTGTCAGCTTGAGCCAACCCTTTGTTTAGGAAAGCAGATTATGCTTTCCTAGCAAATTATGTTCAGGCCATTTACCTAATAAGATAAATGAAGAAAGATCTCGTTTACTAGAATAGTATCTTTTACTGCAGATTCTTACTTGAGTTTCCAGTACAGTCGGACTAGTTACCTAGGTTACATAATTACTTTTAATTCCTGGAGCCATTGGCTAAATTGATCATATGCTTAAATAATGTTGTAGAAGATACTCAGAAAAAGGAGGGAAATATGATTCAAGGTACAGAATTTTTAGCACATTAAGCACAAGAATTGATAACAACTGATGCACTCAGCATCTTTATTAATGAAGGAACTAAAGAACCAAAGAAACCTGGAAATGTCATACAAAGTTTCTTTATTAGCCAAACCATCTTTAAGATAGCAAAAGGAACAACATTAATTGATCTCCTTCAATAAAAGTCTCCTTCAAGCTCTAGTCTTTTTCACTTCTTGACATTTAAAGATGTGCATATTTATTTAGTGGTAAGGACAATTGATTTTTTTTCTTCCACCCATATCTGTAGCCCTTCCTCCTTTTTATTTTACTTTTCTGAAATTTAATCTATTTAACACTTGAACAGCCTAAGTCCCATTTGCTTTTCTCGTCCTCCTTAGGCTTTTCTTTCAAGTGAAACTTTTTCAGGAAAAAAAGAAGACAATTTCTGTCTTGCTTGATTAAAGAACTACTGAAATAGTAATTGGCCTTTTAAGATACTGGGAACTATTCTGGGTATTCTACTTGAAACCGTCTGTTGTTTTAGAGAGATGGTGAAATAGATATGTCTCCCTTAATTGATACATTCTTTCTTATAATCTTCATTAACCTAGTAGTTATGTTAGACAATTCACATTTATAATCTGCAATTTGGACATACTATTAATTACCCCCTGTGAAAAATGGAAGTAGCTTCCTTTTTATCACTTAATTTTTCAAATGAATCATCAATAATGGTTACTTTCTCTAACATTCTAAATAGCCATCATGTCTTCTGCCGTCTATGCTCCAATTCTCTTTTTTTTTTTTTTTTTCTACAAGGACTGTATTTCATTCCTGTTCTTCTGAATTCCCCTGCTGCTTTTGGCACTGCTGAGCATTTCATTTATCTTGAAAGTCAAGGAAGAGGCATACACGTCACTTTGTTCCTTTGATATTTCTCTTTTTATCATCTTTGTCTCTCTCTTCCTTCCTAGAACTCTGTCCCTGACACATTGTTCCTCTTTTCCTGCTTTCACAAATACAGACTCCGTATCTGTCCTCTCTTTAGCTTGACATAATCTGCAGGATGTGTTTCTGTGACCTAAAAGATCATGGAGTGTGACTATTTCTACTCCTTTATCTTGTTGATGCTTCTCTTTTTCAAGTGCTTCCATTTTCAAGGGTGTCCTAAATTCCCTGAACTCCACAACAACATGCCCATACTCAAATAACACTTTTTTTGTTACAAAAAAAAAAAAAAAAAAAAAAAAGTGTAATTTAAAATCTTCTCTTTAATCACATTAGAGGCTACTTTTAGTCATTCACTGTCTCTAAAATTTAGAATACCTAGGTGGCCTAACAGGTGTCACTTATCAGTTGTTAGCTGACTTGAAAAACTGACCTTTGCATTCCTTCTCCAAAGGTAGCTGATACTTTAAAGCTCCATTTTTAGTGACAATAACAAAAGAAACGTAAATTGTATTTTGCATCAAATTTTATACTCTTTGTCAACCTCTGCTATGGGGTGGGGTTTGTTGGAATCTCTTTCTCCATGTCAGCAGAAGCCATTTTTGCTGCTGTAAGGGATTTCTAAGATGTGCTTTCTTTGGGCAGTTTTCTGCCTGTTGGGCAGTGACAGTGGACTCAGCAGTGACCTGATACCAGGTCAGTTTATCATTGAAAAAAAAAAAAAAAAAAAAAAAAAAAAAACTACTCGCACCAAAAACCTATTCCCCGGAAAGGTGGGAGGCTTTTTTTCCTTTTCCCTAAAAAAAAAAAAAAAAAAAAAAAAGGAATATCTGCTTAAAAGAAAAATGACACTCCTATATTTCAAGAAGCCTGAGAGGAAGGATCAAGGGAACTACAGGATGATCAGCCTCACCTTAGTGCAACTAATTCTGGAAAACATTTCCAAACACATAACGGACAGGAAGGTGACTGGGAGTAGTCAGCATTGGTTTACAAAGGGAAAATCATAGAACTCATGCTTAACCAACTTGATGGCCTTCTACAGTGACATGACTATAAGGGGAGAGCAGTGGATGACACTTACCTTGACTTTAGTAAGGCTTTTGACATTGTCTCCTATAACATACTCTTAGACACGCTGACAAAGTGTGAGTTCAGTGGGTAGTGAGGCAGAAAGAATACAGGCTGAAGCCCTCAGCTGCAGAAAATCCAGTTGAAGGCAAGTCAGTAGTGGTGTATGTCAGGGGCCGATACTAGGGCCAATACTATTTAATATCTTAAAAAATGACATGGATGATGGGAGTTCCAGTTGTGTGCTTGTTGCAGAGTAACATTCAGACATGAATCTAAAATTCAGATTTATGTTTGGGTACAAGATGAAAAAATAAGGTGATGTCACAAGAAACTAAAAGGAGAAATTTTAGAGGCACAATAGATAGTGATTTGTGATGGATGATTGTGCACATTGTAGGGAGGAAGCTACAAACTGAAACATGAAGACTAACATTGTGTAAGAATATGCACAATATTTTTATTGAAAGCTGTATGTCTGAATTGCTCAGAGGAGAAAAAAGGGATCTCTTGTATAACATGAAAAATGTTGAACTTGAAAAGAGTGCAAAAAAAGAGAGACTTATTCAAAAATATGAAGTGATAGAACAATTTCAGATAAACATTAGACTTTATGCTTATGAACATGTATTCCAGAAGTAGTTTTTATGCATATTGTTTGTTTTCTTTTATTTTGTTTCATTTAGATTTTTGGCTATTTCATAGGAGAAAGTAGTGCCGTGTCTTCCCAGGTTCAAGAAGAAAACATGGTTTTCCTTGTATCTGAAAAACAGCAGATTACTCATCCAGGTGACATATTTCATATTGAGTTCAAAACAACAACAACAAAATCACTGTTCAATGCTCTGCGTTGCACATTATTGAAATTACAGTTGTAAGATCTCATAGCTGTCATTGTTTACTATTCATGCTTCTTGTGTGTTCCAGGATTTATGTTTCTTAGTAAACTGCCTTGAATATTCAACTGCTGCCTTGCCCAGTTCTCTCACCATTTTCCTAAATGATTTTTAAATTGCAACATTGTCTATGTCAAACTATCTATTTATGCAGTTATTATTTGCTTTTCTGTATTTTTTCAAAAAATATTTTGGAAAGAACTAGCATATCCATAATGAATTAACAATATTTCAAAATGCAACATGCTTATTTAAAACCTTATTTATGTCATCCTTATTTAGGATAATCTATGACATGACGTATTACTGCCTTGGAGTTGGTGCCAATATATATTTCCGGAAGAGAGAATATTTTTGGTTTTATGGTTTTATTTGTTTAGTGTTATGTTTTTATATGTATGTAGACTTCTCTGTGCCTGTGAGGTGAAGAGTGATATTGTGTCATTAACAGTTGTCAAGAGACGAGATGTGATTAAAAGCATAGTGAAGGTGCCCCATCTGGATTTCACAGTAACATCCTCTCAGAAAGGAGTGCTAACTGTTTTTAACAAACAGGTAATTCTGACTGAAACAAACTTCATTTTTCTACCTGACACCATATGCATGAACTGAGTGAGCTGTGATCTAGAGTGCAAACTTACCCATAAAAAAGCTAGATATCTTTATATTTTCTAAATAGTTAACCATTTTCTGTACTTTAAAATACATTGCTATGTTGAATTATAGACCTACTCAACAGTCTATAAATGTTGATAGTAAGTAGAGATGGTTGTAAAATAAAATCCTAATAGAAGTCATTTTAATATAAAATAACCTGCATTTCTTTTTCTAAAAAGTTTTCTTTAATACATAATATCCTATTGGAATGAAATTTTGCATATACAGTGGAAACCAGAGTATTAACAATTTGCTACAGCTACTGGGAATATCCAGAACAGACAAACATTTTTCAGTCTGTAAAGAACAATTACTTAATACAGCAAGGTCTTGAAGCTTAAAAGTCTTGAATTTTTTTGACAGTCTACATGACACTGCTTCATTCCCCTTGTCAGCAAACCATAAAAAGATCTGTATCATTTTAAGTGGAAGTTCAGGCTCAAGATACTGCTAAATTGTATTTAGTAAATGAGTCTCCCAGATAATGCTATTTAAATGTATATAATTCTAAATGTTGTGAGGTAAACCACACATCTATGCTCATTGACATTTTACATTTGTACAACTCTAATACAACCAATTTATTAAAAGCTGTTTTAAACAGTGCAGTAAATTTTTAAAGCATCAATAATAATTTCTAGAGGTTTCAGCTAGTTTCAGCTTATGACAGAAGTGTGTAAAGCAAGAACATACTCCTGTGGATGATTAAACAACAAAGCAATACTGCAGTTTTGGTAAATTCTAAACTAATTTATTTGAAAGCCTAGTTCTTTGTCCTCCAGAGCATTATCCCTCTTACGTACCTAGGAGAAATAATTTCACAAAGTATAACGTTAAAAATAGATCTCTACCCTACCCCCCACCTCCCCACGCTGTTTTGAAGTTCAGAATTGCTGCTTCCTCATAGTCTGGACTGATGTCACTCTGACATCAGTGACTGCCATGTAAATAATTTTCCATGCAGCTGCTTAATGCAGTGAACTGGGGACCTCAAATCCCATTTACAAGACTGTACATTCTGAAAATGACTAAGGCATTACAATAGCAGTCAGTTACTCATGATATGATCTCTGATCTCAGTTGATCTGAGCAAATGATCTTTGATTTTTGCTGTGATACATCTCGATGCAAGCAAGAATGAAATCTTGTTCTTTAGCAATGTAGTTGCTTGAGTCCTGTTATTAGAATATGACTTCATATCACAAAGCCAAGTTATAAAGTTAACACCTTTTACATCATTTTTTTTTTTTCATCCAAAGGCCAAGAATTTAAAAAGAACTGGCCTTAAAGTCTCAGCTAGTGACTTGTCTTGGCTAGTCTGGTTTTGTAGCCTATTGGTAAGGAGCTACGAAGTCGCTCCCTGAAGTCGCTGATCGGTGGGACTTGTGCTCTGGCTAAAGGAGCAAAAATATGAATTCATGAGCAGTGCACTGACAAATGTGGAGGCTTATTTTGTGTATATTTGTTGCATTTTTAAAGCAGAAGTGATTACACATGTGGTCTTCTTGGATCCCGCATAAGTCAGTGTGTTCCATGTACATGAATGAATATTTGGCCTGATATAATGAGTGAATCTAAATAATACATATTTTAACTGTGCCACTTCTGAGATATTTGACTGCTAAGAAACATATATATGCACGAAGGGCCATATTCTACTCATTCGCACTGTTGTAAATTGATGTGCAACCAAACTTTCCACAAGATCAACTTAGTATTATTCTCTCTGCTCTTTGGAAAACAAATACAACTTGACAATCTCCTTAATGATTGCTTTATATCATTGGAGTCATGTCAGTTGACCATCTAGAGTTTTTATTTGGTACTGGATAGAAGCTGAGAATAGTTTAAAACTGCAAAAAAAAAATCTACAAATAAGAACAGGAACAATAAAGAATTAGCAAACCATCACACAGCTTGTGAATGTATTAAGCTTCAGTTAAATAAGAATTAATCAGATTTTTTTTTTCCAGCAAATAATTAGTATCAGTCATGTTAGATGGCATTAAGAGTGCTTAATTTAGACTGTATACATCAAGATAGCTTTCAAGATCATCTCCTGTTTCATCAGTAACAGTCTTCCATCATTCACCACATAAATTCCTAGTTAATCTAATTATTGTATAAAAGAGGGTTTGGAGGCTCATCTAAACCCTGATTGCTGTGATAAGAAATCCTATGTTCTCACACATATCTGCAGCTGCTGGAAACTGAAGGGAAGGCAAAGAAATACTTATTTGTAGGCTAGTGTGTTCTTTATCTGAGGGCTAAGCATTGCTGTCTGCAACAGATATGGACCTAATACGCTGCAAAACTTGTATGCAGCACTGCATTATCAGCCATCTCCTGCTTACTCTAGAACATAAACCAGATAGGTACCCTCCTCAGGATCTCAGGCCTGGACACTGCCTCAGGCAGCACATAAGAGCTGTAGAGGGAGGCAGCTGGAAAAATCTCTGTGTAGGCTCTAGTTTATGTTATTGTACATAAAGTCAAATCTGATACAGTGAGTGGATATGAAACAGTTGTTTAACAGGTCTGTTAAATTCTGCTCAAAGACTGTCCATGATGACTCTGGGCATCATGCCTTTATGGGAAGAAAGACTTTGTTTTCAGCTTCTCCATTTACAAACTGAGGAGTTGCTGGGATGGGAATGAGGCACTACTGATTTATTACTGATAATGGACACGGGCAAGAGGAGGTGAAAAAGCAGCTATGGATGTTTCAGGATGGAATGATTAAAAATGATTTTGAAAACTGAATGTTAGTTTGGTTAGAGAACAAAGAAGGTGACCCTGTCTTTGCTGTATGATTGTGCTGGATATGCCTACCTCCCTGTGACTTTAGTTTTTGCACATGCTATGCTATCTGCTAATAGTTAGTTTTGTTGAAAGATGCTGTACCAATACGCGTATTCCTGTTTGCAATGTAAGGTGATATCTCTACCTGGTATTTTGCTGGCACTAGTTAACGTGTCATCTGGGCCAGCATTAACTTGTGTTTCTGTATCCCACATCCTACCTCTCATAGGATCCAAAGCTGTTCTAGGTGTGAAGGACCATTAGAAGCACAGTTTCATCAGATGAAGAACTGATCTGTACTCCGTTGTAAATTCTTTTTTAGTAGTTTTGCTCAATCAAACATCTCAATTTTAAAAAAGAAAATTAAAAAGTTTTTTTTTAAAAAAAAATAAAAAGAAAAAAGAAAAAAGTGAACCAGTGAGAGAAAAAGAGGGTTACATTTCCTTGCTTTACATGTAGGAGGACAGACCGACAATCTAGAGATGTTTCTCAGAAAGACCTTAACTGCGAAGTGTTTCTGTTGGCTATTATTTTTCTGTTTTGCCTGTGATACAGCAGAGCTGTTTTCAGGGTTTTATTTAATTGCTATCTAGTTATTGTGACAACATATTTTTGTTTTTCAGATGAGGGTTCTGGCAACCACCAATGTTGAAGTAAGTTCATTTTTCTCCTTCTTTTTAAATCATTTCAATTAAAAATCGATATATACTAAAGTGAAATAAATAGAAACTGAGCATTTTTCTGATGCAACTTCTGACCTCAAGACTTCTGCATAATCTGACATTGTGTACCACAGGTCAAATGTTCAATTTGTTCCTTTCAGTTACACAAACATTTAGGTAATTTGATTTCTTTCCTCTGATAAAAAGAAACCTGAGAAAAATGCTGCATTTTCTACCAAATTGTCTATCAGTAGAAATTCTAGCCATTAGCTTTCCAGGAATTTTTCTTCTAAGCTCCAACACTTCATTTTTCAGTGTAAAATTTAAATGAGAAGAAGTGTACTTTCATTAGTGGAAAACAGTTCTACATCTTACTAACTAGACTAGATTGGTTGGCTACATGGTATATATTATTAAAGCTCATTTTATACCCTGGGAGTGTCATTGCAGATTTTAGATAATGAGTTTCCTTCAGTTAACCTGCAGATGAGAGCTGCAATTGGTCTTAACAAAATGGTGTGATTCCTTGCTTTTTTGTTGATTTTTCTCACATATAATGCTCCAAAAAGGAGGAAGAAAACAAACAAACAAACAAAAAAAACCTCCAGACCACAGGTACAGCTACCCCAACTTCAAGAAGCAAACAAACAAACAAACAAAACCTCAGTGCTTGGTTTGCATTTAATTTGTTGCAAGGCTAATCTGACCTGTGGAATTAATGTGGAGAGTTAAACCATAAGAAACATTCTTGGGACCTACTGACTTCTGGAACTAGGATCCTAGACTAGGATCTGCTTAGAGATTCTCCTACCACTATGTTATAGGAGTGAATTTTAATAGCATGCTTCTGATTTGCTTGTAAGAACAATTTCGCCAGTCCAAATATATAAAAATAGGATCACATCAGAACAGCATTTGGTGTTTGTCCCTGGAGATGCCGAGGGGAAGAAGTCAGAACGACAGCCTGGTGCTTCAGTGGGCAGTCTGTGGCTGCATGGTGCTCTACTTCATCTGGGCACTAAGCGCTAATCTTATAATGTGTCATCAGGAGAGGTGGATGTCATTTTACTTTGGCAGAAGGAAGATATTTGTAAGACATGGCAGAATTAGGCAATGTTCAAGAACATCTATGCCATAAGAAATGCGAAAGAAGGATGTGTTTAATGTAATGGTACTTCTCAGTGTTTGAGAATAACCGTAATTATTAGGGCTGTAATTCCAAATGGACGCAGTTCCAAAACTGGTACATTTTTTTAGTATCTGTAAGCGCAAAGATCTGTTCAGCTCTGCACCAGATCTGTGTGACCTAGCCTAATCTGACATCTCTTTTGTTATGTGCCACCCTCTCAAGCTTTTCCACCTGAGATGCTTCCACTTCTGCATGCTTCCCTAGGGAAAGGAAAAAGGAGGATAGAAATGGTTTGGATCCCTCCCCCTTGGGATGGAGAACCATTGCTGCTGAGTATCACTGGATTAGTGAGGATCATTGTTGCACACAACACTATGCAATCCTTCTGGCCCTCTGTCTGAAAGATTAGCTGTTGTTATATTCACTTTTTTGGTATCAGAATTGTGAACATTTCAGGTACTCTAGTTAAAAATGCCCCTCTTCTGCTTCCTTCTCTGCTTTGTCTAAGGGAAAGGGCAATCTTAAATTAACAATATTAATTTGTGTTTGCACTGAACTGTCATTTTTATGTTTACAGAACATAATGTTTTAAGCTATTCTGTTCTTAACTTTGGAATTTTATATCCTTATCCCAAATTGCAGTGAAATAAAATTCTGGATTGTTTTGAGAGAATAAATTCAACTTCCAATGAAGCTGAAGTGTATGATGCTACTAAATGTACTAACTTGGGTATTCTTTGAGAGATCAGTTATGATTATTTTAATTATTAAAAAAAAAAAAAAAAGCCTACTAAAATTGAATGTTGTCATTTCAATAACTTTTATCTAAACAATTATTAAAAATCAAATGCCTTTGATGTAATTTAAGTAATTTCACTGAAATTATTAAAGACAAATTTAGTGCAACTTGAGATGTGAATCTTAAATACTTGAAAACACTTCTGTTGCTGCCTGTTCCAGTAAACTTCAATTTAGCTATGCTGGATCTTTTCCTCACTCACAACTTCTAATGAACTGGTGCAATAAACATATTTTTTCCTACTTTTGCTACTGTATTATCAGATAAGATCATGCCTACAAATAATGCAAAAGCAAAGAAGAGAATAAATCCAGAATATATTTTTACTAATTCTTGCTTTTTCCTGGCATATAGAAATAGCATACCATATGTTGCAACCTGATTTTTTTCAGATACAGTTTTAGGCTTTTATAATTTTTATAATTATTATAATTTATAATAATATTAATTAATATTTTTATAATTTTATAATTTATAATTTAGGCTTTTATAATTTAGGCTTTTTATAATTTTATAATTAGAAATATATATCTTCTGTAGAAGGAAGAATCTAATGAGGAATTCTATTTTGCTTGAAGTTATTGGTTAATGTTTTTCTGCTGTTGGAGTGTTCATGGTTCCTCTGTCCTTGTCTACCTCCTTTCACTCAAAGTTATGGTGCAAATGCTGTAAGGAAAATATGAAAGTGTACACCACGTGCTTTTATATGTATGCATATCAGATGCAAACTGATGTGTCTAGCCTTTGTACAGATCTTGCATAAAGCCATATGAACACACGCTCTAATTTCCTCTTCAAACCAGAAGTGGTTTAAATGCTTCTTAGGTTGTCTTTTTTGACAGTTTTCACTAGTTTTTAGTGAAATAGTGAAATGATAATTTCTCTAAGCCAGTGAATGCTATAATACAGCAGCTATGCTGGTACACTGTAAAAGAAGAGAGAAGCTCAGTTTTACTTGTCTGTTCTTTAGATGTTTACTTAGCTACGAGCAGTCCTTTCCCACAATGAATTAGAGCATACAACTGTTCCTATTTGTACTAAAAGCAGAGCAGAAGGCACATGCTATTCCAATTTTAGCTATCCTTTCAACTTCTAATTCTTTAGGGGAGTGATAGTCAATGACCACAGGATTTTCACTGAAAACAATCTGAGCAGTAGGGTACCTTCACATAGTAATGAATGGAAGTGTATTCCTTGTTCATTTGCATAAAGACCAACTGCTGCCATGTTCCCATCTGAGAGTGTGATTTTCTGGTCACAGATGCTGCAGCAAGAGAGGGAGGCTGAAACTCATGCTCAGAGCCTGTTTGGTGGCTTACCATCATTAGCTACAAGAAGGAAACTGTGCAGGAGAACCTGGTATCCAGAATTGACTGATAAATTTGGAACCAAAGTTAGTCTGTAGACTGCTGGGGAAAATAGGCTATTAAGGCCCTGTAGAATGTCAATATATGGGTTCTAGTGTGATTACAAGGCTGACTTATTGCAAAGTTAAATTTCTTAGGTGTAGAAAGCTGTAGAAAGTTGAATGTAGTGAAAGGCTGAATTTCATTTATCTGTGTATATGAAAATCTAAAATAAACTATTTGACTCCAGTGGCTATATCAAATTTTCAAAAAGGAAATTAGAGAAAAAACATAATTCATAAATCACTTATGACAAGATTTTCCATTCTTATTTCTTAAAAAAGTTTTAAGTGTTAAACTTGTAAAAAAATATTTTAGCTGAAAAAAAAAAGTCTTATTAATTTCATTGTCAGTTTAATTTCTTAGCAACAGTGCTTTCTGGATTTGAATAATGGGTAGGTAGATAGATAAGTAGTTAAGTGATGCTATGGATTTATGTTCACTTAAGGTTTTTGCAAACATGGTGCTTAGCCGTTAATGGTACGTTTATACAGAGATAATTACATTTTGTTTGGCTGGGCTTTTTTTGCTTGTTTGTTTAGTTTTCCCTTGTAACACGAACCAGTTAGAAAGAAGGAAGAAAAATACTCCTGTAACTGAGTTAGTATAATTTTCTGTGTCTCTGTTAGCTTTTCATAAAGCTTGTATCAAACTGCCTGCCATCATTTGTAGACTGAAACATAGAATCATAGAAGAAAATGACTCTGTCACTTCTGCCTCTACCTGTAGTGTTGGTGTTAAAATGTCAGTTTGAGAATTCTCCTACCAAAGAAAGATCACTCTATAAACAGTCATCTGAGAAAAATAGTCTTTGAATTAGAACACAAAATGTCATTTCATGGCTATATTTTGAGTTTGTTGAAAGTTACTCAGAGTTCCTGTATAATCTAGTTTGTACCTTTGCTTGGTCCCACTTATTTTACATTTACAGAATAACATTTTCTTCTTTTTGTAATGACTAATACAGTTTATCTCTCACTTTTCTGATTTCTTAGACACTACTTCGTCATATTTTATCTTCTCCTGAACAAAGAAAGTTTTTCACCTCACTGGGCTACCTGCTGATTTTACAAGCCATGGAGTTATAAAAAATCAGAATTCATACCTAGTCCAGACTGTCCAGACCTCAGTCAACTTTAGTGCCTTCAAAAATAAATGAGGACTAATTCATTAAAAAATAATAAATGCTAAGTGATATGAGACTATCATGCTAACTGTAGTTAACATAACTGTAATACCACCTGATAACCAGAACCAGCATGGTATCCTTGTAGCTCATAAAATATTTGCCATGCAATTACATATGCCATCCCATTACACTCACCATTAATCTGGATTTTCCAGCCTGACCCTCGCATTCTTCTTAATTAATGATGCAGAACTTGTGAATATCCTAGTAGCGCTTTGTTTCTGAGAACAAGTACGGTTGTAGTACTTCTCTGATAACCTCAGTCAGTGTAGGTTGGATCCCAGTTAATAATTTTATTGTTATTATTATTTTATTTTCCTGCAACACTCAGTCTTCCTTTCTGAATATAGTTTACGACGAAGAAGAATATTGAGTACTTCTATAGTTCTACCATTTTATCTATGCCTGTTAAAATGGGCTATTTTATTATCTTTTTCCAAAGTCTTTATGGCCCTTGACAGTTGCATGTTATTGAAAAATCTGCAAATGATTAAAGTATTTTATAAAGCTGTAGCCACCTGTAACTATACTTAATCACTTCCACTAGATTCCTTGTACAGATTGAATATTGCTTGCAGGAGGAAAGAAATTGCTTTTTTAGTAATTTCTTTCATTCTTCTATTCCAGTTTCCAAAGACCAGTTCTATGAATGAACTTTATTAAAGCAGACTATGGACTTTCATTATAGGTCAGTTGAGTTCCCTTCCAGATGCAGCTACTGTTAGTTTTCCCCTTGCATTCAGTAGATAAAATAGAAGAGGTTCAATCCAATCTTTTCCTGAAATATTTATCCAAAGACTGCAGCCTGAGATAAATTTTCAGGCAGGCAATAACAGTCTGAATTGATTACCTTTGTGCGTGTGTGTTTGTTGTTTTTTTGTTGGTTGGTTTGTTTGTTTTCCTGCTGAGAAATATGTGAAGATTTGTTTTATATGAGATTTTAAATGTTTTTGAAGAGACTAGCAGGCGCTGCTGAAATTCAAGGCAGAAAATCAAGTGTATATATTCGTTGATTTCCAGCTGTGAAAGCACTTCCCTTCTCAATGCACTTCTTGTGCATACTCTCAGTCCCATTACCTGGGGTTGGATTTAGTGCTGAGTATATGGAATTTATGCGCAAATGGTTTAAAATATGTATTTAAACAACAGACGAGGTTATAAATTCACAGAGGAAATCCTTCTTTAGCTACCCTTTTCATTTTCATTAGGATACTGCTTGGATCACTGGATGTGATTTCCTAACTCAGATGGAATGTGTTGTGGCTGTAACTGAAAGGACAATCATCGTCTGGGACTATAAATCAAAAGGAAGTCAGGTAGTGTGTTGGATCAGACAAATGTTAAAAAGGAGGTCTGAAAAAGATTAGTCTTTGCTTTCAATGTACATCCACATATCCTTTTGTCCAACAGGGTGAAGTCATTAACTTTTGTCTTTGTAGGAACTCAGTGAAACAGTGGAATACTAAAGAAGGAATACCCTTTCCACACCAAAGAGGCTTTTTAGACTGTCTTAAAAACTTGCAAGAAAGAGGAAAATCTTGTCCTATGTTGCAGACAGATCACCAAAGCAGTTTAATTTTCTGTGTATATCTAATGTGT
The DNA here is from genome assembly GCF_011077185.1 of Oxyura jamaicensis. Classification (NCBI taxonomy): domain Eukaryota; kingdom Metazoa; phylum Chordata; class Aves; order Anseriformes; family Anatidae; genus Oxyura; species Oxyura jamaicensis. The sequence continues at coordinate 37,716,291 of NC_048895.1, read as the reverse complement.
ATATGTTCACATTTATATCTGATGTATATGATGTTGATATTGAACTCTATTTAAAGAACAAAGGGACAGGTCTTCCAGAGGAATTCAGCATAGAGTCCTTTGAGGTAACTTCCTGATTTAAAGAAAACCTTTCTTCAAATACTACATTTTCAAGATTTTTCAAGAGCAAAAGCATCTTGATGTTGATAGCGTATGTTCAAGCAGTTAAAGTCTTCTTGAATGCCTTATTACAAAATATATTTTTTGCAAGGATTTCTAATCCATTTCTTTTTTTTTCTTTCTTTAGTGCCAGGGTCTTTTCACAGCAGTTCTGATTTGGCTGAGAAGATGAGATGAAGTAAAGTAAATATTTTTAGAATAAGATCAGGCCTTAGGATTTTTCATTTGTTCTCTTAATATTAAAAGGTCTGTTCCCAAGCTCAGCTAAGTCAAAGACATTCTGCCAATTCAGTTGGACTCCTGGGAAGGAAGGTTCAAACATATATTCTCATAGAACTTTTCTCCAGTCATGACATCAGTGAGACTTGAACCTGTCTTGAATGAATAGGAACAGTTCTCTTATGAGATCCCAGGAATAATATTCAGACAGTCTGTACCTGTGGTATGTCTCTTCAATGTTTCTGTGCTACACAGAGAACCATGAAGTGGTTAATTCCTATGGCATATGAGCCATTGCCAGTTTATGTTGGCAAGGATGCTTTAATCAAATAACAGATGGAGTCAGACAGTAGAACCAATAAACGGTATAATTTAGATGACCCAAAATCTCATTCCTGGGTCTTCTCAGTCTAGCAAAATACCACAATGGCTTGCCACTGTATGCATTGCCACTGTCTCAATTACTAAAAATTCCAAAACCTGCCCATGTAAACACACTTGGTACTCTTAGGCTGTATTAATAACTCCTAGGCTGTGCGTGCTACTGCTGCATTTTATGGTTTGAATAATTCTGTAAGTTGACCATTTCACATTTTCTTTTAGATGGCACCTTCTTTTTCAACAGGCAAACCATTTATGATTGTAGCAAATACACCATTCCAATTAACTATTTACTGAATTTCACAGAATAATTACTTTATCATCAAACCAATGGAAAATAGTCTGCTCTGTGTTTGCACGGTGACTATGTCAGATCACCTGGATGAGGATAATATCATAATGGGAGATGATAAGGGTTATGTCCACCTGCTTAAAATGACCAGTGATCACTTTGGATTGAAACAATGTAAAGGCAAAAAGGAATCACAGGTTCAGATTTTGGATTCCAAAAATTTTAACATGTAAGTTACTTATGATAAAATGTTATCAGTCTGGCAATATTTGTTGAATTTGGGTGTTCTCTGGTCTGGACAGAGGATTAGCTTCTATGTGTAAATTAACCCCACCTGAAAAGAAAAAAGGAAGGAAGGAAGGAAGAAAGAAAGAAAGAAAGAAAGAAAGAAAGAAAGAAAAACTGCAGGAAGTGTAATTTGCTTTTCATTGTGTGAAGGAAATACTATAATTTTCAGCAGGAGATCTTAGAGCAGCAAAGCAACAGAGCAAGTGTCCAGGGAAGAATTCACAATTGCTTTTATCCAGACATAGGGACAGCCTTATTGGTCCTGATTAGATAGAAGCATAATGGCTACTAGAGAAGTGCATGATTCAACCCTAACCTTAGTTCTGCTCTAAATCTGCTTGCTTTTCATCTGGAAGAGTGGTTCTGGATCTGGCATGGATATTAAACACTAGCATTTGTTGCATATAATCTCATTCACAAAACTATTCAGCCATGAGCATATTACAGTAGATGCTATTATATCCTAATAACATCTCAATTTATATCCCTAGTGTTAAACGCAAGCTACATGATGACTGGGTTGTGAAAGTTAAGTACATTTCTGACCTAAATTGTTTTGGATCCTGCTCCTCAGACAGTATTCATTCATTTGTTTTGGATGACATAAAGAGACTAGAAGATAGCTTGTAAGTATATGACATCTTCCAAAAAAAATAGACTTCTTGCCTTAGAACTCTGCATGAGATCTGTGCTATGCAAGGTGCTGTCCTGTTGTATTGAAAATATCTTTATCCAAATCATTGATAATACAAATGAAAATACAACTGTTTAAATACTTGAATGTTTTTGTTTTTTATCTTTTAATGTAGGACTGTCCTTATATATTTATTATTTACCACCCCTAAAAATAAGTTACACTGGCAATATTATCTGCTTTAAGTTCTCAGCAGGCAAATTTTAGTTATAAAATAGATTGCTTTGTTACTTGAATATCATGTATCTATTCATTTGAACTTTATATACACTATATATATATATATATTCAAGTGTGTTTCATTTACAGTTTTGGTTTCACAAGTTCTGTTACATTAGCTTAAACCAAAAGAACACTGTATTCTGAGGGCTGCAAAGTGGATTTGCTTTGCAGCGGGAAAACAACTGTGTCTTCCTTATTTGTGCCGTATCGTTCCTATGATCCACCAGTCCTATTGCTGATTCCAAGCTGTCCCAGTTTGTGACTGTAGAAGACTTTATAGTCCAGTTAAAAATAAATAATATAGGTAGACAGAATTTGATGCAGAAAGGAACATCTATATTTATTCATCTATACATCATATTCATATACATACATATTCATCAACATCTATATAGAATTTTTTATTCAAATATCTCAAAGCATTGTAAACATTAGATAAGGTTCGCAATTACTGTGAGGTATATCCAGAGATTAATAGATTTTTAAGGTTAGTGGCAACAATTATGATAATCTTCTATAACACGAGCCATAAATTTTTATGTAGTAGTTCTTGCATCAATCCAATTATTTTAGGTTTTATGATTATTGTATATTTGTTATGTTTGAGGATTGTGAAATATAAAATAATCATAGCTTTTTAAGGTCATAGGCAACATAAGAAAAGCTGGGAAGTCCTATTTGATTTTGCTAGAGTTTTGGAAAAACAGTTAATTTGAGGAGAAAAAACAAAGACTGGAGAATCAGAAGTATAGTCAAAAGAGTAAATGCTACAGCTATGCACTCCTTTTTATACAGAGTGTTAACTGCAAATGTGTTGGTAGGTCTTTTTCAGTTAACACTGACTATAATTGTGCTTGCAATCACCATAATTATCTTTCTTTAAGCAGTTTCATTCAGCAGCTAAATGAAATTATATTTAGTCAACTGAATAATTGCATTGTTGAAATAGCCTATGCATCAAATCACATTGAAATGCCCTTTCCATAAGTAATTGTGGTTCAATTATATTATTTACTGGTGCTAACAAAATAAATTTCTGTAATTAAGTTTCCAGCAAGCAATTGTTATTGTTCTTGAAAAGGGATGCAATGTATCTTGTCTCCTACATGTCTGTTAAGTTTTTTGGTGGATAATGGCTGATGAATGGTTATAACCTTTTCTTGTAAAGCATCCAAAAAGGGAGGTGTGGCTGGGATCACAGAGTGCTTCTGTTACAAGGCCATGATTTGGACAGGACCTCACCCTGCTGGAACCCCTTGTTCACACTAATATTGGAAGAGAATCAAAACTGTTCATTAAGGAGCCAATAGAGAGTTATACGGAAGTATTAAATTTAAGAATTAAATGGGAAAGATGAGAAATCGTGAAGTCATCTGCCAGTCACACATTTAAATTAAATACTTGCTCTTTTACACTATTAAGAGAATTCAGACTCCTCTGTTAGGGCTCTGAAAAGAAAGCTTTTCTTCCATTAGGTAATGGGGAGCGAACAACCTTTTACTTAGACCTGCCAAGAAAGACCAGGCTCCTTTACTAATCCCAAAAGTTTCCAGAGTCTTTTGGCAAATTTACCACCATCCACAGTTATGGTTTGCAAGAGCCATGGTTACCCTCTAGCTCAGAATAAATGAACTACTTGCTTGTCTGGATTTCAAAGAAAAAATGTATCTTTGTATGAGTACTCATTTCAGTCTATATAGCCCAACTACTCTGACAGTCATCATTTCCTGTCACAAATGGGTGTTAGGTGTGTTGTTGCCGAATCCAAAATTCAAGAAAATACTCACTCATTAGTAGTAAAGTATGAAACATGGAAAGAGAAGCAGAGGTTACTCAAAGGATAGGCTTAGCTTTTGATGTAGGAAAAGAATCACAGAGTCAATCTCAGTCTGTGTTGGCTGTTTGAATGCCTGTGTTTCTTTTAGTGAACACAATAGAATAAATCTGTAAAAATGAGTTTTAGAAACTTGCAGTCTCTTCATTTTTTTACACAAAATAGGTAGAATAGTGACTATACAATACTATTATACAGAAGCAGCACAAAACTAATTACACTTGGTTTATGCAAAATAGTAGCCACAATAGACCTCTACTGCTGAAACAGGCAAAGGCAGATGGTTTGATACTTTTGTTCAGTGAAGAATTTTAAACATGCAAATGTATAAGGGCTTCCTTTGGCAACAGTTACCATTTTAGGATTCTGTTTGGAGTATGACTTAGCAATTCTTTGGTAAATAATTCAGCTGTTCATATCAGAGATCTATTATTTTACTGGAAAGTGCACCTTGTCCCAGTTTTATTGATCTTACTATCTAAGTCACTTATAAATCAATGTGCTTTTAATAAGATATTGTATACATTATGCAAACATCTATTCTATATATTACAGAAGAGTAAAGTAGAATGACTGTAGACTGTATTTTCCTATACTCTTACCTGATTAACTGTTTTATTGATGATTACAGACCTGTAAAGGAATTTTCTGTCCCTAGAGGGGTGAATGCCTTCACATATTGTGGAAAAGCAAAAGTCATTGTCACTGGAGGTTAGTACTGGGTTTACATAATGTATGAAGAGAGTAAGTTATCCAAGAGAAGCTGAATTAGTATCTTATGAATTTAATTAGTGGCTTCTGTCTTAAATGACAGGAAACCAATTATCTTGCTTATAATTGCTGGGAGCAATGCTCTGAAGAGATAGATATTCCAATAGAAATCTAACAAGGGCTCAGTCTGTGTTTGATTCAAGGGTCTTGTCATTTATTTAATAGAACAGGAGAAAGAGTAGGATGAACTACCCTAACGCACCTTTCCAACCCACAGTGGCTTGGTGAGGTTTTAGAGATTACTCTTTGCAGTATCAGCATGGGCCTCATCACTTCCTATTATTCTTTGGTCTTCTTTCTTGTCATAAGCAGTCACACTGGCTCACCTTAATAATTTTTGTTGCTCTTCTCTCTGATCATGTTTCTAAAAAGCTTTACCGTTCTTTCCTTCTCCCAGTGCAGACTGCAGAAATAGCACTCTCACATCCAATTCTTCCTGTTATCTAATATCTTTATGAGCTTTTCTATTGAAGCGGTCATATTTCATGCTGCAGAAATGTGGCTGGAGCATGGCAGCAGTTTTGTTTGTGTATTCTGTCCAATGTGGTGGTGCCTTGAAGTGACTACATTGATGCTTCCTATCTCAATGTCTTCAGTACCACAGTCCTGCTTAAAACTTAGTTAAAAATTGTTGTGAATACACATATCACATAACAATTGTTGGGTTTACATTTAATAATAAGGAAACAAACAAACAAACAAACAAAATGGCCAAGAATCACAGAATCATCAAATTTGGAAAAGACCTTGAATGTCATCTGGTCCAACCATCACCCTACTACCAATGTCACCCACTATACCATGTCCCTAAGCACCACGTCCAACCTTTACTTGAACACCTACAGGGACAGTGACCCCACCACTTCCCTGGGCAACCCTTTCCAATGCCTGACAACTCATGCAAGACAGTAAAATAAATCTGGAGAAAAAAAAAAAATAAAGAAAAAAAATAAAGAAAAAAAAAACTAAACATGGGAAATAATACAATTCAAGTTGAAGTGTAAAAGTTTACCAAAGGGAAAACTAAGACAGATATCACAAACAATATCAGATGAGATGTGTATTTCAGAAGTTCTATTGATTTTCTAGACACAAATTGTAAAGGGAAAGCAATAGTGCTATAAGAAAGTTGTTAGTGAAAAAAATGGCATTCAGTCTTCAGAGAGATCTTATTTACATTGATTACTTTGACACGAAAAAAGTAGTCTGCAGAAATTTCCTGATACCATAAAGTAGGGAGGCACTATAAAATGAAATATGATTAGTATTTCCTGCAGGTAGAACTAGAGGACTTTACTGTAGTAATAAAAACAGAGTGAAGACCAGGACAGAAGATCATGTACACAGGAAATAATAATAGTTTCTGTTACAGACTGAAAATTCTTCATATAGAAGTAGCAAGGGAAGAGAAAAATCTGGATAAAATTCCTAAGAAAATTCCAGACCTAAAGTCTGCCTGGCCCACTCTACCCTCACTGACAATAACCAGCAATAGACACCTGAGGCAGAGTATAGGAATGGAGCAATCCTGTAGCAATACTTGCCTAGGTACTTGTGTACCACAGTGGCAGTACAAGTGGCAGTAGAAGAAAGAAATATTATCTTTAATTTAAAATGGAGCTTGAAATTTTTGAAAAGGATAGATAACATATATGACTGTGAGGGCTGGAGACTAGGCTTGGATTGTAGGACTTCTAAACAGCTCTCTAAACAGCTATCTAATGAGAAAATATTATAAGGAGATGAGCTTTCCCACCAATACATTTTAATTAGTCTTGAGTTTTGCTGCACAACAGTACAGAGAGTATGGGCTACATGACAAAAGATTAATAATATTGTGTTCAAGAATGATTTTGTAATGATGACTTTGAAAAACTGTAAGAATTGTGCTTGCCAGTAACAATTTTCAAGCTTATTCCATACTCATAACATTTACATATCCTTGATTTGTAATCCTGTCTAGCTTGTTCACTCATTGATCTTCATTTTGATGTTGGAAGTCTTTCTTCTGCCTCACCCTCATTCCCAGTGCTTAGTCCTACTACTTTCCTTGAACTGCTGCTTTTCCTTGAAAGGAAATTATTCCTGATCTGGATTACTAATAGTCACAGGAGAGAGTGGGAATTCATGGCCAAATCAGGATGGGATCGTACCTTTCAAATTTACTGTAAATTTTAGATCAGATGGGGCTGCTGTGAAGCTGCACCCAGAATTAAGAATCCAGTCTTTCAGCCTTTGAGAGATCCATCTACTAAGTTCTTTGGAAGCTGAGCTTTATAATTCAGTTCTCAACTAATAAAATATACTGTTCCAATGGCTCAGCAGTCAGCTGGACTAGAGCACACTAATTTTGTCTCTGTATATTAAAAAATACTACCCTTTCTTATCTAGCTGAGAAACACATCAGACTCGGTTAATGAAATGAACAGATTCAAATGAACATAGGCACCTGAGACAGTAAAATCTTGTTGACTAGAAAACCTGTAATTTTACCTGTTATGTACCCTAAGGATCAATGAATGTTTCTATATCATATTCAGCAATAAAAAAAAAAAAAAAAGATAAAAAAACAGCCTTTGATTGTAAGATAGCTTTTTAAGTAATTAGTGAGGATAATTTGTTAATGACTTTACTGAGCCTTGATCTACTGTTATTTAGCACAAATGTTTTGCAAAGTACTGGATCCTACAATGTATTTTTACACTGGAAAGTGTCTATTTAAAGACATATGTTTTAACACCCCTACTCTACTATTATATATTTAGTTGCATTTGAATACTCTCATGAGTTTCCGTTAGCACGGTGATGCAACCTAATTTTGTCTTCCAGGCATTTGACATTTATAAGAAGAAGAAAGATACAAGCAAACCTGGTAGAGTTCACTTTTCATGCTAAAATCTAGACTTCTTTAACCAGTAGAAAGATAACAAGCCCATTATTGGGCTGAAAGATGGATCCCACAGTAGCTCAGAGTAACTTTTCTCTGTAACATTTTGCATTGTTATGCTGAATGTTAAAGTGATAAGGTTTTCCTCTTACTCAGGATCTATTTCAATTCTAACTATGTCTTAGTCTAACCTCCGGGAATAGCTACACTTAAAAGCAAATCATATATGCATATAAAAGCTGGAGATGATCAGTTTTAAATTATATGATACATCAACTTCTAACCTTATTAGTTGTTCAAATCCAGCTACTGTTCTCTTGTGAGCAACAGAGTAGAATACAAACTCTTGGTTATTTCTAAATCTAGCAGTAGCAGCTAAGACTGATTAAAAGGAAGTCTTCCATGCTCGTTCAATAGCATTTTTGCATTCCTGGCAGAAGTGAAGTAACTGGTAACATTTTTTTTTATTATTATTATTTTTTTTTCTAAAGGCACTATGCATTGGTATTGACATTTTCAGGAGTTCCTGGGATCCATAGTTATAGAAACGATATCCCAGAACTCCAAAAACACTGGCCCTCACTAGTATAGGAGAGTATTTTCTGTGATGCAGTCTAATTTTAAGAACGTATGAAGAAGGACAAGGCAGCACAAAGGGAAAAGAGAGAGACATTGGTTAATATGATCAACATACAAATTTATCTTAATTTACTTGATGTCTAAGTGTTGTGAAGAGATTTTGCAGACATCATAATTTAGGATTATAGGCTTTTAAAAGGCTGGCTTGAGAAAATGACAGTGAAGTTGCTTTAAAGAATTGGAGGCCTTTTTGTGGGACAGGAGCAATATGGAAAGAAACCAGAAATTATAATTTACATTTTTAGTTTTTTAATGGAGAACAAGCTAAGCCTAGTGTTTGTTCAAAAATGCTATTGTTCTCTATTGAGTTTCAACACCACTGAAATGCAGACAATTCAGCAGACATCTTGGAATACCACATAAAATGCAAACCTGTATAAGCAAGGGAGACAGTGTGATAAAGGACAACACTTTCAAAGAAAGTCTTGGAATCCATAACATCTAACTAGAGTAGAGCTGTGGTCATAGAGTCTGACTTTAAAAAAAAAAAAAAAAAAAAAAAAAAAACAATAAAAACATAAACACATTTTCGTATTTATTTGTATTGGAAGAGAATACAATGAAGTTATCCCATTATGATTCAAATAATTGATTTCAAAGAATCTTAACTTTTTTTTTTTTTTTTTCTGATATTTAGATGAATAATTCATTCTCTTCAAGCTTTTCTTGAATCTGTTTTGTACCCATGCCTTCTGTGTCCAGATTCTGAATCCCGGAGGCATATTTGGATCACAGAAGAGAATAAATGTTCCAGCAAATGTTCCAGTGAAGCAGTGAATGTCTGCCCTAACTGCTGTTAGGGCAAGATGAGTACATAGCTTTGCAGTAACAGGGCCAGTCTGGCATTAGTCCAGAAATAGGGGAGAGAACACATCTACTGCAACTACTTCTACCATTATCTCAACATCAGTAAAACAAACTAACACTAATCCACTGTTTCACATAGGAAGAAAACTGTGTTTTTAATGTAGGGAAAGGTTTTCTTTCTCAATGAGACTTTTTCTTCCTGTTAATATCTTGAATAAATAACATGTGTTAGTGATTCGATTGTTAAAAGAAACTCTCTGTACCATAATTAAGGGTCACTTAATGGAGTGCCTGCTCTGTTCATCTGCCATCACCTCAAGAACATAGAGAACAGACCACAGCTCCCCTATCTTATTCAGAAGTTATGCCCCCATTGCACCACTGCAGCTGTTTGCATGGTCTCTTTCTCATTTATACCTTTGAAATGATCTGGCATAAAACAAAATTATTTTTTTGTTGTAGCTATTCTAAGAGTAGATCATTTTTCCAGTGTCATTCAGAGAGAGGCTACCTAAACTGTGGAATCAATTTAACTGAGAGGGCCATAAAGCTTAATGCAAGAAAAGGGAGATGGGGTGCTCCTAAAAGAATCACATATTGTTGTAATAAGAAGAAAAGGAATAGATCTCTGTAGAGAGGTAGAGGGACTGACCAATGACAAGAGGTTGAAAGAGCTTCAGGAAGATACTTGGAAAGCATACTGAAGGAGATGACCTTTAACTGTCCTCTTTGTAAACAGAACTAAGCCAAGTTTCACAGTCTGGAGGTTGGGTTAATCTTTCAGGCCATGTACATGCTCGTGTATGATTTTTTGGCTTTCTGCACATCACTTTAAGCTGAGAGAAAAATAAAACTCAAATTGAAATCTAAATAAAGTGTGATAGGTTCATTTATTGTATATTAAAATAGGCTGTTCAGCTAATTGCATTCAGTGCATACAATTGCAATATGTGCCAGGAATTGGAAGTAAAAATATAAACAAATTAGTATCAAATTTAAACTGGGATCATGTCCTCTTCAAACTCCTGTATAAAATACGATTTTTTTCAATGGCTACAATTGTGTTTGCATCAGTATGTAAACCCTTACAATATGCTTACTAATATGTTTTTAACAACATCCTTGTGTTTTGAAATGTTTATGGAAACTATTATGAAAACAGGACCAAAAGATTTATCTATAATGAAACCAAGGATGATAACCCTAATTGCAGGTAATTTTAACGTTTCAACATACAAATAAAAGGATAAAGAATTAATTCTCATTTACATTAAAAAAAAAAAAAAGTTACAAAAAGGTTACTTATCAGCTGTTATTATTTCCCATTTGCCCTCAACTTTCATATCTGCTCCTCTTCCTGTTATGCAGGCTCATCCCTTTCCATAGAGGTAGTCATCCCTTCACTACTGGGCTAAATGGACATAATTATTGTTTTGTTCTTTTTCTCAATCAGATCTTTGAAAGAAAAAAAATGCAAGCCCCAGTTCAATTTTTATATTAGTATTCTACTTTTATGGCACTACCACATGTGGTCATAGTCAGTGCATCTGACATTCCTCTAAGAAAATAAAAAGCCTTTGAAATGCCAATCAGTTATGTGGTTTTAATGCAAGTATGGGGACAAATACTGAAAACATATCAAAATTGGAATCCAGCTCTTAGAAGGAAAAGTTAGCACCCTTATGTGGGAGTTGCCTACATAGTAAAAGCAGAGACTTCTGAATATTTATCCCTCCATTAAGAAACTCACAGTGTTTGTGATTATTCAGTCTTTCTGAATATATGAATTCTTTTCTGTCAGGTCATGACAAATTCCTTCGTTTGTGGCATCCTTGTATTAATAGCAGGCCTACAGGGAAGCTATCAGGACACCGACATAGTGTTGTGGAAATTGTGACCGATGAAAAAGATCAGTATGTTATCAGCCTTTCTTCTGCAAAGGTAAAATTGTTTCCTTAACTTCATGGAAATCGATGCTATAAATGCAAGTAGCAGTGTGTTTTTGAGTAAGTGTCTCTGGTAGAATCTAGTCCAAATTTCATTGCTTGTCAGTTAATTTATCTTAATTTAAAGGTATAGTTTTAGCTTAATATTTCCAAATTATTTTATATTGAGGAGCAAGACTAAAATAGAAGTATTTGACCTTTCTGTATGTGCAAAAACAGTATTTACAATAGTAGATATTAATGTTCTGTTATATTCTGTATCACTTTGGCAACTGCCAGAATTATATCATAACTGCTATCTGAATGCTTCATCCAGTCAAAATCATCTGCAACAACTTCCTACAGCTTCATTTACCCCTCTCTGCCTGTCAGCCTGCTAAACCTGTAGGTGGATGTTTTCTTACACTGGCCACTCCATACACTGTGCTCAGATCTCAGCCTCTTTCTGAATGGTGTCTGAATTACAAGACACTGCTCCAAAATGTTGTTCATGACAGAGATGCAAATAGCGTCAATAGTAAAACTTCTTTAGCCATATACTGTAAGACTTGGCTGGAAATTGGTGGGTTTCATTTAAATTATTGGTGGAATAGTGGCATCAGTGTTTTATTTTATTTTTTCAAGTTAAGACTGTTCAGGAGAAAATAAAAACATCTAAAAACCTGTGCAAAAATAAATGAAAAGCCACTGAAGTGGTAGTTGCTCCATAAAAGGCTATGGAGCTCTTTCAAGTATATCCTATATACTATGCAATAGTATATATTAGTATATAATAGTATATAATAGTATGCAATATTTTCAATATTCTGTAATATTCAGTATTTTCTTTAACATCTGCAATGATGGAATAGCGAGTATGGATGCTAGATTAACCAATTGCCTTAATATGGGCTGCAGGCCATGGGCAGAAATATTAGAGTACTGAATGGTCATTAAAATTGAAGATATGATCTGTGGCAAAAGTCAGTTGCATCCTATAAAGTAATAAGGACCAAATATAGGTAGTCAGCTGAGATATCCAGCTTTTTGATGTGCTATGTAGGAAATATTACAAATCTCTCTGTTTAGCCTGTCCATGCTGCTCCTCTGCCACAATAGCTTACCACTGCTCATTGAGGTGGGGTAAATACCATGTTTTCACGTCTTTAATCCTATTATTAAAATAACCTATACTCTTCTGAATGTGCTATTAGCTTAAATCAGAAATATGCCATTTTTCAAATAATCCTTGAACCATAGCCATTCCTCCTTCCTCACTTCTATAGATCTATACTTGTCTTTTCTGTAGGTTAACTGTACATTTGCTGGAGGCATGCACCACTGCTGAACTAAGGAAGGTTTTGACAGATAGCCTGCAAGCGATGCATGTAGGAAAAATAGAATAAGACATAAAACAAGACTGAAGGGGAATGAATGTACATTAAGATATTTATAGGGAAAAAAAATAAAAAGAAAAAAAAAAAAAAGAAAAAAGGAATGAAGTACCTCAGGCAGTAAATAACTAAGAGATCTCTTGAGGTACTTTCTGGGCCTTTCTATGATTCAATACAATAACTTTGGAGAGAAACAAAATCTATTTTACAAGACTCCAAGTATGTGGACTTTTATACCTGATCTTAATTAAACATACTTGAGTTGTGTCAATGACATCAGTAAAATAATTTGTACATGAATATGTGAAAGTATATTCTAATTAAAAAGTAACTATGTGTCTTTAAATTGTGCTGTGAGTTATAAGTTACACTTCTCAGAAGTAAAAAGAAATAAAGAGGAATTCCTAGATTTTAAAAGCCAGATAAATCTTGTGGTCATAGTTGAAAGCTATAAAGCTATATCAAAAAAGAAGGAATCCTTCACAGAGAAGTCTAAAGGACTTTACAGATAAAGACGTGATCACTCTGTGTCACAAAAATAAATAAATAAATAAATAAAAATACAATATATAGATTATTTACATGGTTATTTCATCTTTGCAATAGGGGTCAGGTAACTCTCTTGTCAGCACACTGAGCAGACAATAAAGAGACAAAAACGCCTTTACACAGTCTCATCCATTGTATAGTGCCTGGTAAATTGCCTGCAGGCTCATCAGTTTACAATTAGACTCACTGTTCCATATTACCCACTTCAATTTATTTCCATCATTCCACCATAACTGAGAAAAAGAAACTAACTTTATATATTACCAGGTTTGTGGTTATAATAATATGCTTAGAGCTAAATCCTCCTTCCCTTAACCTCACATGTAATCCCACTGACATCAGTTTGCTCCTAAGTCTTCTAATAACTATAGGGAGTTGTAGTACTTTGCAGGATCACCTTCAGGGATCATAGGACACACAGCTGCACTCTCTGCAGGTAACTCACTCTATTAAATAACACGGCAACAGAACTGCAGTTTGACCTCTGCTTCATGTCTGGTGATTTTTGCCTTTGAGGGCTCAGATTTTCTGTGTGAATTTGTAACTTTTTCACTTCAGCCTTCCACAATAGCCTCCTCATGATAACCCAGCATGACACAGTGTTCTTGAGCCTAAACTTTATCATACGGAGAGCATGTAAAATATTTATTTAACAATTTTGTCTTATTTCCCAACTTTTTTCTAACTCCTTCTTCTTTTAACATTTTAGTTGGTTAGATCGTAGAATCACAGAATGTCTTGTGTTGGAAGGAACCACACAATTGGATCAAATTCCAACACAATTGGATCATCCAATTCCAACCCCCCACTGCCATAGGCAGGGATGCCATCCACTACATTGGGTTGGCCAAGGCTCCTTCCAGCCTGGCCTTGAACACCTCCAGGGGTGGGGCATCCACAACTTGTCTTGGCAACATGTTCCAATGCCTCACCACTCTCTGAGTGAAGAATTTCCTCCTAATGTCTAGTCTAAATCTCTCCTCTTTAGAAGATGATTCTTCTGCTTTGTGTGTGTGTGTGTTAAGAAAAACAGAAGAGAAAGGTGTTGCTGGTCTTTATATACTCTCAAAACATAGACTTTAGACCAGATGGAAAAGATAGTTCAGGCTTTTTAGCATGTTCTGAGATTTGGGGATTGACAAAGTGGTACTGTAGAGAAAAGTGTTTATGTATGCCAATATACACATTTAAAAATGTTAAGGGGTGTCAGAAAGCTTTGGCAAGAACTCACTTAGAATTCTGGAGGTATTTGGTTCCCAATTTTGCTCTGTGTCTGTGAAAAATCCATCTGTAACTATGGGGTTTTGCCATTGGTTTGAAAGATGAATGATACAAGAAGAGCACCTGAGAAAAGAGGGGAGTGATACAGGCTGCAGTCCTGGAAAGGATAGCAGATTAGCTTGTTAAAGCTGTTGCAGCAAATATAAGAGAGAAAGACAACGTACATTCCTGGAATGCCCCTCTGTGCCTGCTACCTACTGTGTGAAGGAAGCTTGCCCCAGTGAGGGAACACAGGCAAGAAACCCTGCATCCCACACAACACAACATTCATATTCAAGAGGTATGCCTGTGGGTCAATGCCAATTCTCCTAGTACACAAACTGAACCAACAAGTTTTTTCATTAATATAAGACAGCGTTTTAGACACAGCTCAGCTTTTACTGTAAGGTGGAAACAGCAGGAAAAAGAAGTCATTTTCGAAAGCATTTGATGCTCCGCCTCCTCTCTAATGTGTTTTGTTTGCAAGTCTCTGTGTGATTTCAGAAGACATAGTCAAGAAGCATTTTGCCATAAAGAGTATGTTTTCACAGGGCTTCAGTGATTCCTGACATTTGTCAGGCTGATGTGGAAATTCTTTAATAAATACACAGAACAGCAGTGTTTTAACAAAATGCTCCTAAGGCAACTCCCTCAGTCACCTCCTGGTTTCAAACCAAGCATGCCTTTCATTTCCACTCTTTGCACATGTATTCATGCAGTTATGTGTGCTGATGCAGATGAACAGCAGTGACGCTATCTCTCACGGCCATGCTGGTGATGCCTTGCGTTGAAGTTACTCATGTGAAACAGAGGCTTATATAATGTCCCCATCCTGTGCCCCCCCAGCTGGAAAAGGAAGAAAGCCTGAAGGAATGGAAGAGATTTATGAATGCTGTGAGGGACCCAGGTTTTTGCTGTCACTACATATTTTGCTGTGACTACATATTCTTAATGTGGTATTGGCATTAGTGGCTGAACAAAGAGCAAGAAAGGGCACAAGAGGCTCTGATATTCACTTGTGCTGTAAAATAATTTTCTCATTGCTTTGATGAAATAAAACATCAAGCTTATGTCTTGATCGTTGTTTACTTGAAAAGCCATGAGATTGTTAAAATTGTGTGTCTTCAGTTTTGTTTTATCTAATTCTACTTTGCAACGGATCTGGATGGTTTCTCTGGAAAGTTTATTATGTGTTTGTTCAGTGACTTATTCTTTTCTCCTGAGTAGAGTATCTCTATAGATGCGTACTTGTGATAAATCTTCAGTTCTTAAAGCTATTTTTACACCTTCTAAATTGTGACTGTGCCAGAAATGATCTTCGAGATCTACCCTTACTTTCTCAACTTTTTATTTTTTCTATTTCTATTTCTATTTCTGCTGGTCTACTTATTTTAGACGGATAAACAGTTTCTTCATTTTTTAATTCAACTGGATTTTCTTTATCAGAGACATTCTTACTGCCTAGTTTTCCATTAAGCTCTTTCCTTTTGTAAGCTTCAGAGAAATTCAGAAATTTCTGAAATGTGGTCAAAAATCTAGTCGAGGAATTTGATGGGCACGGTTCTTCTGAAGCAATATGGTCTCAGAGAAAAATTAATCTCAGAAGCTCTTGAGAGCCTTTTCCTTTTGCATTTTCCCTGCAACAAACAAGATAATCAGGAGAAATTTTCTTTCTACTTAAAATTCAGAAATACTCATGTATGAATTTCTCTCTGTTGCCAGAAGTGATCTATTTAAACACTAGTTTATCTGTTTATTTTTTTCCCTTCTATTTCAAAGTTTTGCTGGATCTTCCTGTAACTTCCTTTAAAATTAGGTTATGGATGGAAATTCCAATAATCTCTAAAGCTTTGTATTTATCTCCTTTCTTGACACTGTATAACCCTGAATAATTTCCATCCATTTCTCTCTCCCTTATTTTTATTTTACAAACAGCGAATAATCTTCCGTTTTGTTTCTGTAGCAGCTTTTTTTTTTTTTTTTTTTTTTTTTTTTTTTTTCTTTTTTCCTATGCTGAGAGGCTATTTTAAGTGAAAAGCGAGATACTTCAACATTTTACAACATACAAAGTAAGGAACTCTCCTTCTTAATTGTATAGTGCATGTCTTCTGAAGAAATAATTCCTGGGAATTGCATTGAACTTTTCATAACATTAATGTAAGCACATCTGAAATCTTCTTAATTATCAAAAATATATTTAAGGACAGGGCATACTGCCTGTGGATTATAATAGACACACACTATGTTCAACAGAAAAATAAACAGAATTCCAAACGAAGAAGGGAATAGGATATAATGAGGAAAGCTGAAAAAGTCTAAACTTGTGGGTTATTTTTCAGATTGTAACTTGCTGTATGTCTTTTGGGAAACACTTACTTTCTCTGTTTATAGTTGTAAAATGATTTTTTTTTTTCATGAATGAATTGTATCAAAAAAAAAAGTATTTCTTAAGGATTTTTTGTTTGTTTGTTTTGTTTTCAAATGTCTTTGTATTACACAGGGATTTACATTGTGGAACTGTTTTGATTTTTTTATTTTTTTTTTAATTGTTAGCAATGAAAGCTGATTTTGATTGTAGCCAGTTTTGTTATAAGGTTGACAGATGTCGTGTTCTTGTTTCTTCCTCAGAGTTCTTCCTTTCAGATTTCTATGTTGGTATTAGGCAATATGAGCTAAAAGCAGTTACTTTGCAAATCAATATGACTTTAAGGATAATTTAATAAAATTTCTTCTACAAGTCACCGACATTTCTAGGTCAGTGGCACCCTTAGAGTGGTCAATTTAAATTATATATCAAATAGTGTTTCTTGGCATTTCTGTTATGAGACTGGCTGTAAGTAATTTCCTGTTAATGGCATAACTTCTTAATGGCCTCAGTAAGTACCTTATGTCATTAAAACATTTATGAAATTTTATGAAAGTGATGAACAGAATTCTACATTCTTTTTTCTGTCTAATCTCTTTTATTTTTTTTCTAAGGTGCCAGCTGTTGTACTATCTAATATATAAATCAGAAATAAAATAAGTCATTTTTAAATAAACTTCCAGTCTCACTGTCCAGTGACTGGTGCTCTAATTACACTTGCATCTTTTCTTGTTGGGTTATGGCATCTGATCAGGACAGTTGCATGAGGCTTACTGGACTGTCTACGCAGTAGGCAAGCTAGTGTACAAACAAGGCTGCTTTTACCTGGGAGTGAATTAAGTAGGTTCTCAGGAACAAAAATGCAAGAATCTGCACCCAACATGCAGATATGTTTGGAGTTGTAACTACCTTTACCATAATGTTTTTCACCATATAGCAGATTCTGGAAAGAATCAAGAAAAGGATGCACATTACAATTCCATAAGATTTTTCCTAGGATTTTTTTTTTCAACATTATCAGATCTCCAAAATTATTGCTCTTGTAGAGAAATAGCACTCCAGCCCCAGTCATGGCTGTCTGGTTACTTCTTGTTTACTGGCCAAGGCTATGAAGTTAGAAGTTGAGTGATTGCATCAAGATCATCTAAGGAAACCCACAGAGATCTCCACTGAATTTCAAGGCTAAGAATAAGGAACAGCTGAGAGAAGAAAACATCCAGGGACTGTAGCCCAGGAAGCAGAATTATTCATGAGATATTTCTTTCTGCCTGAGATGCAGTTCAGTTATCAAATTCAGTTGAATATTTCATAGGTTTGTGCTTATGTGTGTTATGGGCTAACATTCTATGGAGCATTTCACCCAAAGATTCAAAGACCTTTGTCAAAGTCCGCAACACTCCAAGTATTGATGGGAACATTTGTGTTAAAAATCCAAATTTAAAATGCAGCACTACCTTTTAATAACACATGAATATAAATACCTTGCACAAATGCCTACATAAAACTACAGATTTGTCAGCTGAATGAGAATTACATGCATAAGTGGTGACAAAATAACTTTTGATAACATGGTAAGTCTATTTTGCTGGGAAATACACCATACTAAAAACCATGGGGTCTGAGAACCTACATCATGATTTCTTGCAGAATTACTAGCAGTTTGCATGGGATAGCAACAAGTACAACATGGGTTTGATCAGGCAGGATGAATGAATGTTGCCAACATATTACTAACCACTAATTCTAGAGCCTAAAGCAAATGCATGTTGTCTGTTGAAACTGAAAGAACTATATACTGTATCTGGTATATCTACTGTTCCTTAGAGGTTGGTAATGTGACTGTGGTCAGTAGCAGTTGCGTATACAGAGCACAAGAATTGTATGTGCATAAAAATGATCCATCTACAGGATGTCCTGATCCTGATTTCCTTCCAACATCTGCTGTCAGTCAAAGATTTCAGGAATTTCTGATGTGGAACCCTCTTAAATTTATCTTTGTATTATTTGACACCATTTGATAGTCCAGTCCAGAATACGAGCTTTTAAACTATTGGCATTTTTCTGTACTTGACTAAAAAACATGACACAATGGAGTCATCTTGTTATTAAGGAGTAGAATTGATCAGGAGATCTGTTTCTCCCATGGACTTCTTAGGTCAATATTTCAAGACTCAGCCTTTCCGTGCCTTTTAGTAAAATGACAATAAAGATGTCTTCAGTGTTTGTCTTGCTTATTTGGGGATGTAACAATTAACAACATGATTTTCATAAGAGGGTATAGTATTTTTGTTATGCAAATGAAGAGTAGTTGAAAATCCAATCACGATAGAGTATTTCTCCCCCATTCTTCTCTCTAGATTTTTCGAGTGTGGGATATACAGACCCTTTCAATGCTTCAGGTCTTTCATGATAATCAAGGGATTCCTGGAGAGTTGGAGACCCTTGCCATGGTATTTGACAATGATCATGGCACACTGATCACAGGTATGTTACTGTAATTAAAGTGTGAGAGCATCCCCCTTCTAGAATGTGGTTTCCCTTATGATTGCATACTACTGAAGTTGAATGCAGGAATAAGTTATATGAGATGTATAGAATACTGTGCATTCAGGGTATTTGCACATTAAGAAGTATGTCTTGTTATATATTGTGCTAATTTCAATATGGAAATATTTATGAAAATATACAGCATGGAAATTAACAGCAGGAACCAGAGGAAATGAGGAAGGCTTTTCTGAAAGCAAGGTGAACCTCTTTTAGAAAAATTAAGCTACATGTAGTTTCTTGACTCCATAGCAAGGAGCCTGGAACCTCTGAAGGCCCAGAGATTTGCAGGTGTCCCTAAGGATTTTAGCCTTCTTTATTTAGGGCAGAGAACCTGGAAGCCAGAAGCTTTGTCTGCCCCAGAGACATGGTCTCTGAAATCCTGGAGTCCTCAGCTTTGAACCTGTCCTGGAGCTATGGACACCTGAGGATTATCAGAGAAATAATGTCATTGTCTTTGGAGACAGCTTTTTCTGTCCTTGCACCAAGAACAAGGCACAAAGCTTGTCAAATCTGAGATGAACACGAAATTTCTTATTTTCAGTGACCCGGCAGTTTCTGCTGAATATTTGTGTCAATAAACCTGTTTTAGAAGCTGTGATGGTTTCGCTCGGGTGGGTGACCGAGCTCCACCACAACCGCTCTCTCACTCCCCCTCCTCAAAGAGGAACAGGGAGAAAATACGATGAAAGGGGCTCAAGGGTTGAGATAAGGACGAGGAGATTGCGCAGTAATTATTGTGATGGGCAAAACAGACTCAGCATAGGGAGATAGTAAGATTTATTGCCTATTACGAACGAGCTAGAGAAGTGAGAAACAAAGGAAAGAAACCAAAAGCACCTTCCCCCCCCATCCCCCCTCTTCCACCTCCTCCCCCCGAGCGGCGCAGGGGAACGGGGGAATGGGGGCTATGGTCAGTCTATAGAAATTCTTCTCTGCCGCTCCTTCTTGGTCACTCTCGTCCCCTGTGCTGTGGGGTCCCACCCACGGGATGCAGTCCTTGCTGAACTGATCCAGCGTGGGCTTCCCACAGGCAGCAGCTCTTCAAGAACTGCTCCAGATATGGGTCCGTACCACGGGGTCCATCCCTCGGGAGCAAACTGCTCCAACCTGGGTCCCCCACGGGCAGCAGCTCCTGCCAGGTCACCTGCTCCTGCGTGGTCTCCTCTCCACGGGCTGCAGGTCCGGCCCGGAATCTGCTCCGGCAGGGGTCTTCCACAGGCCGCAGTCTCCGTCGGTGCAGGGCCACCTGCTCCACCGTGGTCTCCTCCACGGGCTGCAGCGTGGAACCCTGCTCCACCGTGGTACTCCATGGGCTGCAGGGGGACATCCTGCTTCACCATGGTCCTCACCACAGGCCGCAGGGGACTTCTGCTCCGGCGCCTGGAGCACCTCTCCCCCTCCTTCTTCACTGACCTTGGCGCCTGCAAGGCTGTTCCTCACTCCTCTCACTCTCCCAGCTGCTGTGTGGCGCAGCGTTTTTTTTCCCTGTCTTAAATATGCTCTCACAGAGGCGCAAACAACATCACTTATTGGCTCAGTTCTGGTCAGCAGTGGGGCCCTTACCAAACATGGGGCAGCTTCTAGATCCTTCTCACAGAAGCCACCCCTATGGCCCCCTGCTACCAAAACCTTGTCACATAAACCCACTACAGAAGCCTAAATATGTACATCGGACGAGAGTTCACAAATGGTTGCATGCATTTTGGAATTGGCTAAGCATTGCAAAACTTAAGAAAATTAATCTTCTAGGTCTTATTTAAAAAATGATCCAAATACTAATCAGAATACTTTTTAAAGATATTTCATTACTAAAAGGTACAGATGGGATCTTCAGTTCAAATTTAAGTTAGTGAGATTTTCAAGGTTTAGTAATATAGTGATTTTGCATAGCTAAGTCCTTGTGAAAATGAGATGGCTTTGCCCTTATAAACAGTGATTGGAACAGTGCCTAAATATCTGTAAAAATCTGGCCCTGGATTCTGTTAATGATCCCATTAAAAGGTTAAGTAAATGTCCCCTTGCCCCTGAACAGGGGAAGAGACTGAGGTTATATGTGAGCAAATTAGTCCTTATTGCTAGGTACCTGACTTTACAGAGGAGATTTTCAGTTATTGGTTCATTAACATCCATAAATCACGGCTCACCTTCATGCTTCATTTGAATATTGCCACAGCTTTCCTTCTGTGCCCGCTTCCAAGCTGCTGGCCTGTGTGCCTGGGCTCATGCCAAGTATTAGGCAATTCTGCTCTTTACTGCATGCTCACTGCTGACTGCTGGTAGAGGAGCAATTCTGGAATTGAAATTAGAGGCCGGATTGTGAGCCTGCCTTGTAAAAACCTTGTCCTTTCCTTTGTCTTATCTTCCCCATCTGCCTTTCTGTTTATGTAGCCCTTCAGATCAGAGGGCACTGGAAGGTGCAATGCTGCTCAGACCTGTGGTGCTGTATAAAAGAAGGTGCTGGAAGTACCTCATTGATTGCAGCTAGAATTGCCTTATCTCTAAGAAAGTGGTTACCAGAATTTATTTTAGTTATATACTTGCCAGTTCTTATTTCATTTATTTGGGTTCCATTCCAACCCACTGTGGTCCAGGGGGATTTACCACTCCTAATGATCTTGGATTCAGGGTATCAATCCCGTAAAAGGTAGGCAAGTGGTTGTTTAAGGCAGGGAAATACTTAGCTCTTCTTTAACTAAAGTCTTGTGGGGAGCATGGGTGAATGTTTTCTCTTTTCAGGAACAGATATTCTCAAGAAACAGACAAGATTCCTTATGTGCTTCAGAAGAACTCAGAAGAACACCATGTCTTAAATGAAACCTTTCTGTAAAATTTATATATTCTTACTTGTCTCACCATGTGCAGGTTCAGCTGTCATTGATATTTATCCCCTAACTCACATGATACAAGATACAAAACAGGTTCCACAAACACATAAGAAAAGCATCAATGTTCTGGCTTACAACAGGGCTTTTCACCAAATCCTCACTATCTGCTCTCAGTCAATACTGAAGGTGAGTGTAAGTTGTCATCTGAAATAGTCTCAGCTATCAACTGAAATAGTCTCAGGTTGTTGTTTATTTTGTTTGCTTATTACAAATAAGTGATTGGGCACTTAGATAAGTGATTAGTGTTTATTATTCGAAGTGTTTTTTTGTGTGACTACTTTTATGCTCAGATTCTTCTGGGAAGTGGTAGCCATGATAAACAGGCTATATTTAGTTCAACAGCATTCTTTTGTCAGAAAATTACTTCACTGATTGCACTGCAAGTGCCAGGCAGATTGAGAAAGGTTTCGGAGGCTCTGGATTTAGTTAGGATTTATTTCCTTTGGCCACATTTTGATTCACCTGTTCTGTGATGGACAGAGTGTCAACAATAGTGAAAGTCCATTGGCCATTTAGTAGCTCTAAAGGAAAATTTAAAATGCCACAATGTCAAAATGTGCATCCAATCATCCAATTCATAATTCACGCAAACAGAATTACACATTATTCAGAAGGCATATCTGATGAGCATCTCCTCAAATTTAGGAAGTGCTTGAGTCCCAGACAGCTTAGTGGGATGTAAAACTACTTTAGACATTCTATGGATTGGTATAAAACATAAAGAAAGGCAGTTTGTAAAAACAGTACTGGGTGAAAGATACTACTCTCAGATAAAAAGATTCTTGAATTCTAAAATTGAAAAGTTCCTCTGGTACATACAATGTGGCTAAACTACAGAACCTCATTTTTTATCCTTTTATTTTCCTGTTGTTTTTTTTTCTGAATCTGATTCTTTTTGACTAGCAATTCTGGAGATGATATGCTGACTTCCGTAGATCCTTTTCTCTTTTGACAAATTTCTTAGAACATGTTGTTCTGAGCCTTAAGGATTTCAAGTCATACAGTGAGGGAGAAGCATTGAATATAATAGCCAGTTAACAAGAAAAATAAAGTGAGAGATGTCTCTCATTTGTTGCTTTTTATCACAGCATTATTTGTGTTGAAACTGTAATGAAAATATTAAGTTTGTTTATTAATTTTACCATTTACGTTTGAACCACTAAAAATAGTCACCATGCAAGTGTAAGAAAATCCATAGGCAAATATAATGAATAATTACAGGTGGGCTGAGGATCTGCAGTTTTTGTTCATTGCTGATAGGGTTAAGTCGTAAGATTTATAGGGTGAGGTAGCTTCTCTTATTGGGCCAGTTGGTGACGCATGCCATTTCTTTGCTTGTTTGTGTAAAGGTTTGTCTATATTGTACACTCAATAAAGATGTTCTCATTGTAAATCTCTATCTTCTTTAGGTCATGATGGCTACAACACCAAGAACAAATTGTGTGAGGAGTTCTAAAGAATGTACTACAAATAATTAATTAATTATTATTATTTTTTTTAGGTCTGGGACCTAGAAACAGGGTATCAAATATATCAGATTGAAGATGCACATGGGCTGAATATTGAAGTGACCTGTGCAGCCATTGAAATAAATGGTTTTTATCTTGCTACTGGGGCATGTGATGGTAAAGCAATTAAATAATTATTACCTTTCTATTATGTTTATGTAAAATGTCAAATGACATGAGTGATCAGGACTCTGTGCCTTGAACCACTCTGTCTCAGTGACAATGATTTTTGTCTTTCTTCCAGGGTGGGAGGAAGTATGCACAGAAAGGAATACACTTTTTGTCTTCTTCTTTTTTGGGGGGGGCTGGGGGGAGGAGGTTCTTGGTGGGATTTTATTTGATTGCTGATTCATAGAAAGCTGGGTTTTGGCTGCTGGGGCTCTGTTACTTTGCTTGCCTATTGGTCTATGGAAGGCTATCTGCAAAGCTGCTGGTCTGAAAAGGTGTTTCCTCATATGTCTTAGGGCCTAGATCTTTATAGCGCTGTAAGTAAATGGCTCCAAATGAATGGTGTTTTTATTTTATTTTATTTTATTTTATTTTATTTTATTTTATTTTATAGTGTCTAAGCTCAACTTTGTGGTGAACACCAGAATATATATCTCTCTGTGTTTCCTGATTTTTTTTCCCTTGTGTTATTTAGCATACATCAGTTACAGATGATGTGACAAGACCTCTCCGATATATGCACAAGTGCTACACTGAATTCTGCAACAAAATTTAATAATTTTGTGATCTGTTAACATGGCAGAATAATTCTTCTCACATTCAAATATTCACAAGTGCACACTTGAAGTATTAAAACATGAAAAATATGAAAGCTTCTTTTTCTTTCCAAAGAAAAATATGAAAGAGGAAATGCCCTTTCTCCATGCAGACTAGTGACTAATGTTTATTATTTGTACTTGGCTACAGAGACTAAACCCCACAATGGATTTTAAGAGCATGACAAAAGGTGAACGCTATCAAGTCCCACACATTGGAAGTCATGTAACAACTGCTTCACTTAAGCTAATACTCTAGCTCCTTCTCCCCACTAGTTGTGTGAGACAAGTCCAGCAACCAGCTCACTATGCTCTTTGATGTAGCTCAGAACCTGAAGTCTTCTTCCTGACTGCCCACCTCTCTGCTTGCTCTCTGAAAGCACTGGTACAGAAACAGAAGTGAAACAGAGAGTGGTCTTTCATCCTGGGCTGCAGCCTAAAATGGGCGTGGAAAAAGATGGGAAAATGGTGGGGTTAGTGATGAAGGTGGGTTTTGGCATGTTTTGTCTCCCTAAGCATGCTTTCCCAAGAAACACATACAGTTACAGCTTCTTAAAGATGAGTGACTTAGCCCTGAACCTGCAGTTGGATTTTCTTCTTTTCTTCACCTTTCCCTGTCTGTTCAAGTTCCTGAGTATGAAGCGCAGAGTCCATTCACTTTTGTGCACATTTCTCATTCTTGTCTAGGAACAGTGAAAATCTGGGATTTTGGAAGTGGACAGGAAGTTAAAGCCTTGCCTTTGGCCCAGCACAGCAAAGATGAGCATCGTCTGCTGAAGCTAGTTTATCTGAAGGCTAGTGAGAGTCAACATGCAATTCTTGTTTTAGAGCAAAGTGGGAAGATGAAAATCATTCAGGTTTTTAATCTATACTTATATACATATATATACTTATATACATACTTTTTTGTTATTTTTTTACATTCATTAGCTTCTAATTTTCAAGGCAAAACAAGACTTTCTCATGAATCAGTAAATAAGCTTTAAGAAACTATCAAGAAACAGTCCACTTTCTGCATCAAGTTAGCTTTCAGCCTTTCTAAGTGTTAATGTGTTCATTAGTCCATTGCTGTTTTTCAGCGTTCTGATCATTTCTTTTCATGCACTCACTACAATGGAACTTGACTGTTTCCTAATAAGACTGTCACTGTTATCAAATTAATCTGTGTTTGCTGGAGAAGAACCAGATCTTATGCACTTGTGTATGCAGATAACATTACTCCTTAATGTAAAGGGAAATATTCAGATAAGTGAAGTTATACATGGTTGTGGAATCTGGTCCAGCAACTGAAAACTGTTTAATTTCTCTTCTTCACAAATTAACAGTTGAGGCTGAGATGCTCTCCTCTGACTTATTGATGTAAAGGGGACTACAATGACCTGAATCATTGACACAAAATTTGCAGAGCAACTCTGAGGCTTCATCATGTGCTGAAATTCTATAACTTTCAGTCCTGTTATCCTTCAGCTTTTAAACAAGAGACTCTAGAATAAATGTAGATTAAATAATAATAATAAATGTGTAGAGATAACTGTCCAAATTCAGCAGCTGAGCCCTGAGACTCGGATATTGCCATCCCATCCCAGTCTTTTGTATGCCATAGAGGCACCACTTGATGTTTATTAATAGGAAACTCCCATGACTCAGGTTTCAGTTTCAGAAGCCTCGGAGGCCTCAAGCCTATACATTTATATCATTGTGAATCTCTCCAACTGCACCCTAATATCCCTCTTAGTTTATTTTCCCTCCGTGGAGAATAGGTGACCATGCTATTATCCTGCAAGAAAACTCAGTATCAGGGAAGATTTTTGTTAAAGGATTTAGTTGGTTAGTTAGTTATCGCCTGAAATTACTAGATTAAGACAGTGGCTGCATTAAGAACTGATACAAAGAAACAAGACAGTAACAAATCAGATTGGCTTGCCTGGCTTTATTTTGAGAGTCTACTCTGTGTTCCCTCCAGCATGCATTTGGAGCTAATAACTGGGATCTCATCTTTTAGACAAACCATGTTCCTCTAGAATTTTCTTCCTCAGACTGGAATGTTTTGTTTGAGACAAAATTCCCCTTATGAAACTTTAAATCCACTGTGCACAAGGGAACAAAGTTTTGTAGGCAGAAATATTAAGTTTTGTTATACAGATAATATATTTAGAGAAAAAAAAAAAAAAAAAAAAAAAAAAAACACCATACAAGTCTCATCTTGGTAAACAATATACTACTTTTGATCCTCCTGCTAATAAAAAGCTGTTTTATTTAGGCTTTACTTTTTATATTCATTTATTTCTGAAATACTATATCATACCAATTGGCCTTCAGTGTTAGTATTGGAATTCTTAAATCATTCATGCCATGTAAATGTGTCCCTTGACAACAGGTTGGCAAAGAGTTGAATCTCCTGCAAGTCTATATGTATTTAAGTATATTAATATTGTTGTATATTGTTGTATATAATTACAGAACTAATTTTTTTATACAAACATTTCAGACGAATAAGGATAACTATAGGTTATTATGATTAGCTTTTAAAGAGGCTCTAAATATGGTAGTTAGGAAGGTAAACTTGAGTAGCATCCCAAAACCAGTTTACTCTTTGAAAGAGTCTCTCATACTCTCTTTCAAATTTTAGACCTTAACCCAAGGTGTTTCCTGTCTGATACAATTAAAATCATAAGATTTACTAAAATCTTAATCATTGCCCCATTCTGGAGTTCAAGACATCTATAAGAACACAAGAAAATCTAAGAAGCTGATTTCAGTTTCCTAAACAGACAGAAATATCAAGGTTAATACAGAAACGAGATACTGAAGAGAATTTGTTACAGTTAGAAAGACTGGGAAGGTAACTTGCAATAGCTCTAGGCACAATGGGGAGGGATTGATGACTCAGAGCAATGGTGGAACTATGGCCTGTTTTTCTCACACAACTGGGGCAACTATCAGTTTTGCTGATATACAGACTGGAGACTACCAAGTTAATAAAATGAGCAGCTATCTGAAGAAACAACTTACTTTTAAGTGGGAAATTAAACTGTGTATGCCAGATGAAGTTTGCAATGTTTGGTTGTGTTGGTTTTTTATTATTATTATTTTGTTATTGTTCTGTTGTTGTTTTGTAGTTTGGCACAGAAAACAAGATTTAGAACACACTTGCTGACTATTTTCTTATGAATAGAGAAATATTTTCCTCCCTCTCTCATTAAGTCCATTTTTTTAACAGGGTAATGAAATTAAAATATGTCTAGAAGTTACATGGGTGCTTCCTGAGGCAGTGTTGTTTCTACAAAGGAATCCAGTTGAGTTTCTTAAACTGAAGCCTGACACCTTACAAAAACATGATTTTTTTCCGGATATTCAGCTGCCATCTGACACCAGTACTCTGAGCAATGATACAGAGGTGAGAAACATTTGAAGTTCCACAACATTTACAGAAGATTAGAAAGTAAAAGGCTTATTGTGCCCTTGAAGGTTTTTAACAAGAGAATAAGAACCAAAATAAGTATTCCAAACTTTCCAGTACACTGAAAGTCTAAAATAAATCACATAGGAGGGCAATTGTTTTTTATGAGATAGATCTGCTTAATAATGCAATGCACAGTTGTTAGCATTGTTAAGCAACTCAGAACATATGTTTCGCATTCAAAATATAAGTTGAGGTCCTTGTATGAGGTATCTTCTAGAAATGAAAGGTGCTTCATTATTATAGATAGACTGATCTTCAGTAATAGTGGCACATAAAGATTAGGCTGGGTGACTCCTAGTGTGATTTCTAACCCTGTGTGTAACTAGTGAGAAGTTTTCCCCATTTCAAATAATATTTATATACCCTTGTCAAGTCTCTCTTCTTAGAACAGTTTTTTTCCCATAGTGACTGTTAACTAGCAATGCAGACAGCTATATAATCTTGCTTTTCTTTTAGTTTATTTAAAAAGTGCTTCTAGTCATTTTTGCTGCTTAAAATTCCACGGTGAGTTCCAGATAATAATTGCTCCTGGTTAACGGCTGATCATCTGCAAACCTAATTATTTTTTGAGCTCTTCTCTTGCTGCTTCAAAATAAATATGAAGAAGGTTACTGAAGTTGATGCACTGAACCCTTCTTTACCTTGACTGGGTGTAGAGACAATGCAGCATTAGCTATGTAGCCACTGGTTTACACCCCATATCTCTCCTGGAAAGATCGTTGATTCCCATGGGGAGCAGTAGGGTGTACTAAATAGTCTGAGAGCCAGACAAGGGCCAGCAGCCTCTTCACAATATCCCAAGTCTGAGCTCCCAGCAAGCAGCAAACATCCCCAGATATCAGGACAGGTAGATGAAGACCCCCATCTTCTGCAGCAGGGAGTTTTGCCCTGCTATCACTCCCTGCCTCTGTGTAGCTCAAACACAATAGTATTAGAATAAAATTGAATATGCAGTTGTTGTATACACATTTGATTTAGGCATCTTTTTAAATTAACAGTTAAAGCAGTTCACTTTCTAATGTCCACATTGCTCCTACTAAAATTCTTTTTTGTTTTTCTTTGTAGTGTTTTGTACCTTCTGTGGAAATGAAGTGCTTTGATGTTTTAAAAGTAGAAGGATGCAGTTTGATAACTACAGGAAGTGCAAACGGTGCAATAATTTTGTGGGATTTTGAATCTGCTTCTGTCAGATGTATGTAAGTATTGCTTTCATGGAGGCATTTTGATCCACCAGTATTTCATACAAACAATTCAAAGAGAATAGTGGATACACAAGTTCAAAGAAGGATTAAAAATATAAATTTATCTGCACCCCCCTCCTTCCCACTTCAAATTACTGTGCTATTTAGTCCTCACATTGCAGGAGAGGTAATTAAGTGAGCCATTTGTAGAAGGAATGATATTGTAGAAGGAATGACTGTAGGATCAGTTATTCAAAAATAAATAACCATGGCAGAGGAGGTTTAGGTTGGAAATGAGGAGACATTTCTTCTCAGAAAGTGTAGTCAGGCATTAGAACAGGTTGCCCAGGGAGGTGTTGAAGCCAATGTCCCTGGGGATGTTCAAGGAAAGGTTGGACCTGGTGCTTAGGGACATGGTTTAGTGGGTGGCATTGGTGGTAGGGAGATGGTTGGACCAGGTGATCCTGGAGGTCTTTTCCAACCTTTATGATTCTATGATTCTATGATTCTAATCAAGAATAGTGTTTTAACATGTCACTAAACTGCCACTGAAGGAAACTTTATGTCACTTTGTCCCTGGTTACTGAGCTGTACAGAGCTGTAGAGACATCCTTATTTTGGAAGTTTTGTGTTTGAGAAAACATCTGGAAATAATACAATTTCAGCAGATTATGGCAGGTGTGCTACATTATCACTGATTGATGTGATAGTAATTATGGTCTTTTCTTTTATCTTATTTCTTCATATTTCTTTTGGAAAGGAACTCACCTCAAAAAGGTGTAAAGGTTTTCTTGCTTTGACATAAGAAATCTTTGAGATGCTTTTCAACATATGAAAATTTCTGGCACAAGGTAGGAATGGTCAAGCAGCTTCAATCTAGGCTCTTAAATGCTATTTTCAAAGGCTTTGTACGCTTCCTTTTTATCTCTCAAGGTGTTTCTTGAGAACAAATGTTGCAGTAGATAGGTGTGTTTAGTTGGACAGCAGTCAAAATCTTTCTCTCACTAGCAAGGAGATGCCTTTCTCAGCTGTGTACCAGAATTCCAGCCATTCACTGAAAAGGGAAATAGAAATGCCCAGTAGGCAATGTTTCTGTACTTCAGATTTGGATTTAATTACATTATGATGCACTTTCAGAAGGGTAATATGGCTGTTCTTCAGTTAAAAGATCCTTTAGTCTTGTTTTTTGGGGTGGTTATATAGCATTACCAAACTAATCATTAAAAATGAGTGACAGAAACAAGCATGTCACAGTCTGTTGACCTGAGACTGAGGGATTAAACAGTGATCTTGAGGACAAAGGTAGAAGAATGGAAAGATATTCAATTCCAAGAGGTGAAGATGAAGGACAGACATCACATCCCTGCTTGCTTAGAAAGGGATAAAGTCTCAATGGAGGAAAATGAATGATTCAATAAGTAACAAGAAAAGAGACATGACCAGTAAAAAAATATACAATTGTTTTTGGCTTAAGTGAAATACATCCATTACAGAAAATTAGACAATTTGAGGTGAAAGATGAATAAAAATAAAAATAAAAAACCCTAAGGCTGTACAACTCCAAGAAATGTTTTCTATAGTTTCTCTTCTCCTACTCACTAGGGAGTAGCAGCATTTTGTTGAAATGCCTTTGATTCCAGCTGCCTGGCTGCCCAGATAAGATGCTGTATCAAGTATTTTTGAGTGTCACTAATCAATTTTGCCTAGTTCTAGCAAACACTTTAAACAGAGCAGTAGTAATAATTCAAAAATACTTGTTGCTTATTCTGTGTTTGTTTGTTTGTTTGTTTGTTTGTTTGTTAATTTTTTATTTTGGCATTAAACTGAGGGGGAAAAGGTGTGTTTTGGATTGGCATGAATTGAAAACTTGTTTCATTTTCTTCAGTTCCAAGAGTACAAAGATTGATCTGGGGAAAATGCTCATTTCAACTTGAAATACTTAGCTCTCAGATAGTTGGAAGAAAGAGAAAATGAAAAGTTTTATTTCACAGGAAAAAAATCCTCTGTTGAAAATCCTCTTCACTCAATAAGCCCACAGTACGCCTCAGTACTTTGGATATGGACTAAATTCCTGTTTCTGTCTAGATGGTTTTGAATCTACAGGTCCCACAAGGGTTTTTCAAATATTATGCTACAGGATATACTGCAGCACAAAAGACAAAGGGGAATCTTTTTTGTTTCTCTTAGGGCAATTCCAGTTTGCATTGTATTCTTAACTGTGTAGGGAACCACAAGATAAGAATGATCTGTGCACCCAGGTCAGAGCTGAAGTCTTTTTGTACCATAGGTAGTAACAAAAACATCTGTTTTGGCTTTTTTTTTTTTTTTTTTTTTTTACCTCCTCTTGTATGAGGTATCATTGCTTTGTAAGTACAGTATTTTACCCACAGTTCATACACATGACTGGCTTGAATGCAAGGAACAATGTACTTTTCTAACATTAATGTAGCTGGTTAACTTTGACATAAGTTACTTCACTTTTCTCTTAAATACTAATTCTCAAGAAAATACTTGGCTGAATGAAATATACATCATTGCAATGGGTTTCTGTTTTTCCTTGAGCAGGCACATTCTTTCCCTACTCTTCACTGTCATTAATACATCATAACAGATTAACTGATTTTGAAAAACTATGTCTAATACTTTTAGGTGTCATACATTTGGGGAAATAAAATGTTTAATTTTTTTAGATTTTGAATAAAGTCTACAACTTTTTCTGGGAACAATACACAACCCATCTGATAGATCTGGTACAAACATCTCCATTTTCAGGTGTAAAATTAATGAGAATAGCCAAGCTTCAATTCCTCAAGCATCTGGAGTCAATGCCGTGTTATTCCTTGTACATAGTGCTTCCTCTTCCAGGTAACTGTGTGCCTTGTATCTTCCACCATGACAGGCATGGTCATTTGGAATTCTGTTGAATTAAACTGGTGTAGTTTTTATTCAAGATAGCATATTTAAACTGGGATTTTTCTTTGTATTTAATGAAGTTCAAACAGTTAACAAAATTTAAGGATTTTTATCAATCCATATTGGTATTAATCCTTCCAGGCTCTTTTCAGTTGCGCCCAACAAGAGTCAATGAACACAAACTGAAACACGGGATGTTCTGTATGAACATCAGGAAGCACTTCTTTACTGTGAGAGTGATGGAGCACTTGTACAGGTTGCCCAGAGAGACTGTGGGGTCTCCCTCCTTGGAGATCTTCAGAAGCCACCACGACATGGTCCTCGACAGCCTGTTCTAGGTGGCCCTGCTTGAGCAGGGGGTTGAAACAGATGACCTCCAGAGGTCCCTTCCAACCTCAACCATTGTGTGATTCTGTGATAATGTACTTTTTTTTTTTTATTTTTTCACCACTCCACTAAGTTATCTTGTTGTTCTCTACATGACTTCCTAAGTTTCAGTTCTGTTGAAGAATTCAGCAGAAGTCAGTTTTTGTCAAGAATCAGTTCTCCCATGTATTGTACTTATCTCTGTGATATAATTGTGTGAGGACCCTGTAACAGCAGACCTTTTTTTTTTTTTTTTTTTTTTTTTTTGAGTCTAATGCAGCCTTCAAGGCATTAGATACTCTCAGTGAACAAAGAGGCAAGCTCATTGAAATGTGCAGCTTCAAGTCTCCTCTTAAAACATACTAGAAGCTGGCATAGGTTGGCAGTGTTGCAAGCAGACCATAATTTTTGCCCATTTTGAGAGAAAGACGTTGCATAACTTCTAAACATAGATGACTTCAGAAGTTTTTGTCTTCCAGTGGATATACAAAGGCAATGGTTGGCAAAAGGACTCAGTATGGTTTAAATGGTTACATAGTTTTAAGGTTCTAAGCAATTAGGCAGCTTTCTGTGCTCTCCTAAATCATGAAAATATTTTATGAGCTTACATTGCTTTAAAACCTTCAAGCTGCTCATGCATTTACTATACCCTTGAATATGCAATTGCCACTTAATTCAATATGAGTTGTCTATTTGTGTTATAACTTAATTTAAAAATGCTAACTAAATTAAAATGTGATGATTACAATTCTTAAGTAGATTTTTGTTGTAAATCAAGAAAATTTCTGACTATGTTTAAGCAGGAAGACCCTACTATGACTTTGAACCATAGAGGCTTAGGATGTACTGTATGTACTGTAAAGGTATCTGGATGAATTTGGCTATACTCACATATACACATGGAATTTTAAAGAATGGTATCAAGTTTATAAATTCAAAGTCTGAAAAATTACAGAGTCACAGTCACCTGTGAAAATTTTAGTGTACTATCCCAGCTGCACACTTTCTGTATGGCTTTTACTTTGTCCCAGATATTTAGATACTCTAATCAAAAACACAGCAGTTGTGACATCAGTGTAAATTATGGTGCAAGAACCTTTCATTAAGAGTCAGAACTCTTCTTGACTCAGAAACAAAAACCGAAGAATACATCCATGTTTTTCCTGAGTTTCTTCTACACAATCCCATTTCTGAGCATTATCTTAATAAATTGAAGGTCAGTTTCTGTAATTAATTGAAAACTATTTGTAGAGAAAAGCACTGTGTAAAATGAAAGCAGACAAGCCATTAGCATGTACTGAATTTTTCCTCTTCGCTGGAGGATGAACATCAGTGTTCATTTTGACTTAATATGGATTTAATTTGCTCAAAAGTCTTGACAAGAAAGTTTGGCTGTGTAATATGTAAACTTTGCTGAGTTATTTGGATACATTTCTAAAACACCAACAATTCTTAGTCTGATCAATCTAATCATTTCAGGCACCATTTCATTACACTGTACTACACTGGATTGACTTCCAGATAACAAATAGTATGTTCAAGAATGTCAGTGATCTCTAATAATGTATTTCATATTTTAAGTGATCTTTATTCAGTTATTTTCTTTCACACAGGAAAGATTGTTTTCTGTCCTCTACTACTGCTGTGAGTGCAGATATCAATGCCATTTCAGAGCACAAAGACAGATTGAACCTAAATAAGGTAGGTACAGTGGCTCCAGGGATTCAGTAGCATCCAAAACAAATTTCTGTTTCGGTTTTGGTTTTAAAATCTTGTATCTTACTAAAATCCCTCCATTAAGCTGTGCACAAAACTAAAGGTCAAGAATTATAGGAAAATGAGCTTTGTTCACCTAAGGTTGCAGTGGGAATGAGATGGGGAATTGAGGCTACATTCTGTTAGGCAGCTGGGTCCCTCGTACATGTAATATTTGACTAAGTGGTTGTCATATGCTTATCACTAGCAATTCTGACTTCAAACAGGAATATAGAAAAACTAGAAGGCGAAGGTAAAATAGACAAATCATGAAGTGCTTGAATAAGTGGGGTCCATTTCTGCCAGAAGAATATGCCATATCTACAGAGCAATAAATAGCAAGTAGGCAAAAGTAGGAACATCTTGCTCTCTCTCGGATTCTTTCCAGTATTTTATTGTCCAGCATGGCACTTTTCATAGATTCCAAGTAGACACAGGTCTAATTCATCTGCAAACTAAAGTATACAATATCCTGTGCTACGTAGTTATTTGAATAACAAAAAGGACAGTTGTTTGCAGCTCTTAAAAAGATTCACAAAAGCCTGACACAAAAAGATCCCCAAAACCCTTGCAGATAAACAGAAAGGAAGAAATTGAAAAGGCTTGTCCTCTTCTAAGTTACCTCAGACATACATGATAACATAGTTTATCTGACTTGGCAATTTTGGAGGCCACTATTAATTACTGTCAGTCTTGGGGATCAACAGAATCCTATATAGTGAGGCACAGATGAACGACTATGACAATTCTCATACTGAAGATTTAGATGTGACTAAACATTATTGCTATTAATGCATTTTTTCATTTTTGCTCCAGGCCATAACAAGACTATAAGTGTGTTCTGAATTATATTTGCTAAGAGACCTAGAGTACACTCATATGACTGTAAAAGATTGACTTTGCTTTTCCTGAGAAATGAATACCCTTCAGTCAAATTAAACTTTAGCACTCTTCTAGCCTATTCCATTTCATTTTATCTATGATTTGTTCATTTGTAATTTTGATTCCCTTCAGATGAAAGGTTCTTTGTTTTCTCCCAACACTGTCCCAGCCTAAATGGAAACTCGGCGAAAAATTGAATCCTCCAATTATTAATATATATATATATATTCTTAAAACAATTTCTACTAGAGAACTGTTCTGTAGTTACATCCAAGGTCCATTTTCTAATTCTGTTATATTTTATTCCTTGCTTCTAGGAAAATGTAAAAAGTGATGAAAATAATGGTCAAATAACAGCAGGTATGGAACTGTGTTGTTTTTCATTCTCTTTGTCATTATCCCTGAGTTCTGCCCAGGTTACCACTGAAACTGAGTTTGTCAGTTTGTCTGGCAAACTGAGTTTAGAATAATTGGGATACCATTGATTTGCAGATGACATACCTCAATGTCTTTTGCTCACACCTGATTTGCAGTTAGTTCTCAAAGGTTAGGCCAGGATGCAGGATCTACAAGGCTCAGTTGCTGTTTTTTCAAATAGACATGATGCTGAAAAACTTGCAGAATTTGGGAATATCAGTTACATAAACTTCTTCCCCACATAACAATGAATTCAGCAATGAATTTTTGAAGTGGTATAGCAAGAGCCAGCTTGATTCAAGTGTGCATGAATTGTCTCACAAAGAAAATCTTCACAAGCAGGTGGAATTTTAGAAGGAAAAATCTTCCCTATAGTATATATCTGCAAAATAACAGAAAAAAATAGACAGCCAAATGCTTGAGTTAAAGCTGTGCAGAGGGAGTTGGTGCATTTGCAAGAAGCAGATCCTCTAGATTCTTCTGAATCCCTTAGACAGTCTCTGCTGGAAAGCAGATTTTTTCAGTAACAAGAAATTTGATTATCTGAAATGTGGATTTAAGCTGAATATATTCAGCAAAGAAAATATGCACTGAAACCAGAATATCCCTAAGCCATGTAGCTACTCAATGAAATGGACACTTACGTTAGGTCTTGCACCCACTGACTACCTATTTCATAGAGGACATTCATGGGACCCCCAGCATCTCCAGCTTTGGGGAAGTTACAGTAGGAACTCCTGACCACCACCTTGGATTAATCTAGAGTTCTGAGAACTGAGTGTAAAATCTATGATTTCAGAGTTGGTAGGTGTCATTCAGTTATTAACCTTAATTTCACTGCTAAATTCACGGTCATCTCTAGAATGTTCACACAGAGGCTGCAGAACTGCTTCTCAGTTGTTTTGATGACTGACCACTTTCTTGCATTCCTCCTCCACTCTTATTGATGTGTGCAGTTTCTGTAAAATCTGTTGCTGTGCTCTGAATAACATTACATTGTGGAGGAGTGCTATGGGCTGGTTTAGATGAGATCATGAAGATTGTTCTCATTTATTGTCAGTTGTCTTCTATCCATATCTGTAGCATTTTTAAACTAATGCTATCCTGATGATAGAGTTTATTTTCAAATTTACTTTTTTTCTAGTTTTATATAATTTCTGCACATTCAAAAGCAGTACTAAAAATCATTTAGAAAATGTATGATCATTTGTGTTCCAAAGCAGAAAACACACCTAGGTATAAGAATATCCAGTATATGAAGACAAATATGAAGACGAATATACAGTTACCCAAAGGTGTATCAGAATATTCACCAATACTGGCCTCTGCTCACGAAAATGGCTGTATCTACCTATGGAATATTCAGGTAGCTCTCTGAGTATCTTTGGGATGGGTCTGGACTAATAGAAGGTAATTCTATTAACCTTTGGAAACATGTTTTTTAACCAACACTTGCAGCAGCAGATATTTCATTGCATTTTTTTTGGTTTCTTTCACAGACACAAATTGGTTCTGCTTTAATAATGGTGGCAGAGAGTAATGACAAGTAGAAGAAACATGATTTATAACGAAAACTGACTATAAAGTTATGTGAAAGTCTAGAAGCTGACTTTTCACCCACTTCATTTACCTTCTAAGAAAGTATGATAGGCAAGGCAGAGTGCCGTGGGCTTAGATAAGGAGAAACAGGTCTGGAGCATTGCACAAGCCTGTTAGCACTAGTAGGGTTACAGATCAGGAGTGAAGAGTATTTGAGCACATAGGATCTATAGCTATAATCCGTTTGTAAAGCCAGTTATGCAAGAGAATGCCAATGGCTTTGTTGTCATACCACTTCAGATCTATAAGACTCTACTCCAGAAAATAATGTTCTAAACTGGGGATGAAAAGTAAATACAGAAAGGAGTACTATCATGTGGCCAGTTAATATCAGTCATCGTGGCAGACTGTTCACTATGTCAGCCATGTAAGGCTTCAACAGAAAACCCAACTAACGAAAGCTCTAGGGAGAATTTTCCAGGAAGGTGATGAAGTAGCTTTGCAGATGTTTTGTGCAAAAGTAGAATACAGCAGTAAATATCCCGATGTACAGTAGGTGTGGGCTTTTTGGGTTTTGCTGTCATGTTTGGTACACATTTGCAGCTCTGGGCAGCCTATTCTAGTGGTTGGCAACCCTGCCCAGAGCAGGGGCGTTGAAACTAGATGATCTTTAAGGTCCTTTTCCACCCAGGCCATTCTATGATTATTGTGCTTAAATTCGTGTCGGAATTTCCAAGTTCAGATGGTGGTAATGTTATGGTGAAGGGTTTAGATGGCAAGGTGTATGAGGAGCGGCTGCTTGGTTTGTTCAGCCCAGAGAAAAGGAGACTGAGGGGAGGACTCCTGGTGGCCTGCAGCTTCCTCACTAGGGGAGGAAGCTCTCTGGTGACAGCAACAGGACCCAAGGGAACAGCATGGAGCTGTGGCAGGGAGTTTCAGGCTGGATATTAGGAAAAGGTTCTTTGCTAGGAGGGTGGCTGGGCAGTGGAACAGGCTCCCCAGGGCAGCAGTCATGGCACCGAGCCTATTGAAGTTCAAGAAAAGCATGGATAATGCTCTCAGATATCTGGTCTGATTTTGGGGTGTACTCAATGATCCTGGTGGGTCCCTTCCAACTCGGAGTATTTTATGATTCTATGATCCTATGATCATTGACGTGAGTATTATCATCACTACATGAATAATACAGTCAAGATTCTCCTTATCAGAAAAACTTTCTTTCTCATCTCCTCCCTAACCTGGAAAGTCCGTAAAGGGAGAAAGGCTACAAGTACTTGATTGAAAATATAGCAGGTTGGTGAAGGAGACTTCATGGGTACACTTGCAGCAAGAAATGATATTTCAGTAGCAATGAGATGCATAGTGATGAAATTCCACAGCAAATGAGAGGTTAGTGTTGAAACAGGGATAAGTACAGTTGAGCTGTGAATTTCCTGGAGTGAAATACCTTGTGCTTTTGATGAAGAAGAGATGACAATCCAGAGGAAGAATACACCCCAGCTATATCAGTGATTCAGTAAATTAGGAAACTACCTTTTCAGCAGTTTTCCACTGTAAATGAGATGGGCAATGCTGTATAGATCAAACTGATGACACGCAACTTCTGATGCACTGATTATATTTTATTTTTTAATTCTATTTTAGGGAAGCTTACTGAAAGAAATTTTGCCATTTTCAAGATATCCTCCAGTTCCTCTGACAGCATTATGTACAGACATCTCTACTAAAATGCTCCTGGCAGGCAGTAAGGGTAAGTGCCAGTCATTCTGTTTAGGACAGTTTGCAGGACCACATAAGATCGTGCTGTTAATGTGACAGAAATGTGGAAATGAAGGTCCAGCTGCTGCCAGACTTTCTCCATCAAAGTTATAATTAAATGATTGAAAAAGGTATTTTCTGCTATGAAAGGATGGTAGATTAAAGCTTTTTGTTAACAGCATTATCAATAGAATAGCTTTCAAAAAAGACATTACAGTTGTCTTTATCTACAAGACCTGCATACACTTTCAATGAGAACTACTGTACTAATAACAAAGGCTACTAAGAACGTGCAAAAATTTAATGTCTGAAGTAACCCAACTAAAACAAAATGACAACAAACAAATGCTGCTGTGGCTGTACCAAGAACCATGATTCAGACACTAATATGGAGTGCACAGCAATGGCCTCATCAGAACACAGCTATAGAAAGAAAGAAAGCAATTGTGACCTGTGCTAGCAGCTCATTGTTAGACTTTTAATTTCACACCAAATCTGGCTTTCATCTGTCAGGTAATCAAAGAGTTTATCTGCTGTCTGACTCTCCTCCAAATCTCTTTACTCACCCTGGCCATTTTCCTCTTCTGCATCTGTCATATGAGATATTTGTACTTTAATGTGTCACTTTTCTTCTCAAATACCTATTAGAACAGTTTCTTATAGTTTGCTGCTCTTATGCTGTCAGAATTTGGATGGATCAATGTTTGTTGTTGTTTTTTATTATTATTATTTTGTTTTGTTTTGTTTTGTTTTTGGTGGTGGTGGTGTTTTTTAATTTGTTTCAAAACTGAGCAAGAGTTTGAAGCTGGTGCTGAAAATGAAGAGGATTTTCCACTGCCCATTGATTCAAATCTGTACCATGAGTTCAGGAAGGCAGCATGCACTTTTAATTTATGGAAAAGTAACCACCCTATTACCTATTCATCTGATACTCTCCCTTTGCCCTTTTGTAGTTGTGCCACTGAGCATATATACTTCTCATGACTTCTGCACCTTTCTCTTTTATCTGTAGTGCTACTACTAAATTCTTGTTCTCATTATAAATTTTCCTTTTTAAAAGGTCAACTACTCTATCAGCCTCCTTGCTTGCTTGCAAATGCACAGTCCTAGAAACCAGATGTGATCAGTATGAAGGCTGAAATGACACAAAAGATTCCTGTCTAGTAGTAGAAACTAAGGAGATAAGAAGCAACCTGTTCAGGAAAGAGGGAGCCTACTCAGGAAACTAAGCAGTAATGGGTTCTTTGATTCTAGTTTCACATGAGTGCACTGGGAGGTTGTAAAATATTAAGCTTACATTATGTATGCATATCATCAAACACTATCCATTTTACCAGGACTGAAATATAGTTCAATCCCTAGAAAACTCTAAGACCTAGCTTGTGCAATAGATAACTGTCTGGACAAGATGAATCTTATTTTTTAGTCTTGTCATTCAAGGAAAAAAATAAAAATTTATATTCTTTCAATTTCAAATCTATTCAGATACATTACTCACAAATAGTATATGTATTTCTTTGCATATTAATAAATGGTATATTATTTTCTATGTTGTGTGCTTGACAATGATGTGAAATCTTTTCATCATTCTGCCCAGTGTTTACCAAGAGCATATGGTAGCAACAAGAAAATGTGTGGCAATAATGAAATGTATTAATGTTTTGCTTTTTTCTTTTTTGAACAGAGGGACATATTATGCGCTGGAGCATTGTGTCATTCTTAGAAGATCCACAAAATAGTAAAAGAGTAAGGAAAATCTGATATATTTTCTTAACCTGAACAGTATAAGAGGGTAAGACAAATAGAGAAAAAATGATTCAGACCTCTACCGGGATTAAAACTGTTTCCTGCACATAAAGGTCATGTCTTTTGCTTTCAATAATAATTTGATGCTGTGAAAAACAAGAGAAAACATAAGTAAAATGCTGCCAGCATTATTCTAGTGTGTTCAAAGAGGTTACATTAAGAATTTATTTATCCCTGTCCCCTGAGCAGTGTTTCTACCATGTGCCATTTCCAACCTGTTTGTTGGAGGGAATAATATTTCACCTCTTATAGGTGAAATATCTTTTCAGACAGCCATGCTGATGAACCCACTAAGCCAGTAACCATGGTGGCATACAGAACTGCCTGAAATGTGGTTATGTTGCTTTTTCCCCTCAGCAAATAAAGGAGGAGCTCTGCTGGAGGGCACATTCTACTGAAGTGGTTGGCTTATTTCATGAAGAGGAGAAAAATGTGGTAGTGACGGCATCTGTTGATGGTTCAGTCAGGTAGGTACAAAATGACTAATACTTCTTAATTCTATGGCCAGTCAGTTGAACAGTCTCCAAAGGCCCTCTTCTTGCTGGACTTGCATATAGGCTAATACGTGTGTTTTCTGTTCTGCACCTGCAAGAACGAATTTTTTAATGTAACACTTTCACTTTTCCCATGAAGTCATACCTTTTGCAGGCTGTCATTTTCTATCAACAAGGTGACCTTGAATGCATGAGTAACATCCCCATATGACTTCCTGTTCTCATTCCATTTTAGCTTTCAGTGCTTTCTAAGTTAACATGGGTCCTTAACATTACAACATAGCAAATTAAACCATTGCAGTCTCAAGTCTTTTTATAGACAACTGTAATTCTTTCTTGGCTGGTAAGTACATTTGAAGGGTTTTTTTGATTTTTTTTCTTTTGTTTGTTTGTTTGTTTGTTTAATTTTATGTTTATTTTGGGGGGGAGAATCACTGAGGAATTTTTTGGTAGATCCTGCTCTTGTGGCAGTACCTTACAGTTAGAGCAGTTCAGGATATTGGTGCCTTTACTCCTCAATTTCTTACTTATAAAAATGAACTGTTTGTTTTCATTTTTCCAATATCCTTCTGAGATATTTTTTTCTCTCAAGTTACTGAAATGATAAACTGATCTTTAATATTATTGTGTTTTTTTAATGACTTACACACTGCACTCTAGTGTAATGGTGCAGAACCTGATCATGTATACAAACATTTTTCATGTTTGCTCCCCTTCTAAAATGATCCATTTTTCCTTTCTGCCCTTTGGCAACACTTCTTCTATGTCTATAGACTCTGGCATGCCACGAATGGATGCTATCTTGGTTACTTCGGACAGCCCAGGAAGTTTGAATTATCAGATATCAGTCGGTCGATTTTGCCTTGTGATGTTAATAGCTTTCCTATTATAATTAAAGAGGAAAGCAAGCATATGGAAAATAAAAAGAAATTTAAATATCCTCTAATGCTGGACAGGGACAGGTAAGATCTTAAACATTTATATACATGTATGACTTGGGGAACAGTTCTGAAAATATTATACTTACAAAGCATCTTTAGACTGAAGATCATAAAAATAAAAATAATTTATATGAGGTACTCAGTATAATCCTTTTTTAAAAAAAAAAATTATATGGTTTTACAAACCATGAATAAATCTCTTAAATGTTATAACTAGGTGACTGTTAGGATTAGGTGGTGGTCAGGATTTGAATTGAGTAATAGTGATGACTATACAATTGCTTCAGATTTTCGCGTTATTTAGAGTCTGTATGTTATGTACATTGTTCAGGTTAGCAGTCTATTTCTCTTCCAATTCCACAAGCTGATAAACTTCTGGGATCCCCAAAGCTTTATTGAAAAAGCTTAATGTGAATATCTTCATCCCAGAAATAATCTTCCAGTTTAAAAAAATGGTCTTATTAAGTTTGCTGGGATGTTGTAGACATATTCACATACTTCAGATCATAACAGTCTGACACAGGCATGTTGTATGTTCAATAGCAGTGTTGGACCTCTTTAATTCTAGATAGAGTTCTCAAGGGATGTGGGTTGGCTACAATTCAAGCCAGTAATACTTGGCCCTTTAGCTAAGGCTGTAGGAAGTCATATTTCTAGTCCTGGAGCTCCCTGTTTTATTAATTATTGGGTTAAGCAGATGCAAAAGCAACATGCACATGGTCTTTAGTGACAAGGCTGTCCAAGCCTAGGAAAAATTATTTCACAGCTTAAGAAAATCATGCATCCTTTAATGTTAAAGTTTTGTGTACCATGTGCACTTTTTGGGCTGCCTTTTAACCAAAGCACTTTGGGAC
Organism: Oxyura jamaicensis; assembly: GCF_011077185.1. Lineage (NCBI taxonomy): Eukaryota > Metazoa > Chordata > Aves > Anseriformes > Anatidae > Oxyura > Oxyura jamaicensis. The sequence goes on along the minus strand of NC_048895.1, from coordinate 37,673,532 downwards.
AATGGGAAAGCTCAAAGATACTTTAGTGTTAGCCCATCTAGGCCAATATCCTGGAAGCACTTATTATTACATAGAGTTCTTACTAATGTGAGTAGTGCCACTGAAGTCAGAATAGTAACTAATCAGTGAAGAGAAGTTCTTGGCTGTGTTTGAAGGACTACTCCCTATAGTCCTTTTGAACAGGCAGCAACCAGTCTGAAACCTCTGGAGTCAAAGATACTATAATTAAAGGCAGCTAACCTTAAGAAACTTTGCATAAATGACATGCCTGTGTCAAACACGACTACTTTTTTAAGGACCCTTCAAATAGTTCAGTAAAGGTGAACAGGTAGCATACATTTAAAACACAATAATTAGACAGAAAGTTTCAGTCTTATAATTCTATATGATCTGTATGCTGCCACCTCAAGAGTAGCTCGATTCTCTGGATTAATTGTACCAAATAGTATAATGGATAGCTAGCCTACTTTTGCTAGCCAATACTTATCCAAGAGTCTGTGTTACTTACATGTGCTAGGCTTTGCTCTTCACAGGGTATAGGAGCTTCTCTTGGGTTAAGTCAATTTATCTTCCTGATGTTAATACTATTACCTTATTGGATAGCCGTCATATAATTCACCGAGATAATATTTTAGAATTTTAAATAATAATTCACATTATAAATGTTATTAACAGATATTCCCTAAATGTGCATATCTATGAAAAGGTACAAACCCAGCTGAAAAGCATAGGTGCTCACAGTTTAAATGAGTGTCTCAGGTGACATACTGAAAAATGTCAGCAGGAAGACAGAACCATAAAGAAAAATTGTATCAGTTTCTCTCTGTAGTTTATGATTCCTTAGCTTGTGTGTTATGACATTTTTTCTGACAATAAATTTAAACTGTGTTAATCCGCACTAATAGATATTCTAATCTAGATCATTTCTTCCTGTGATTAACTTTGGAAACCAGACATATGACCAGAGGAAACCCTCTTTGTTATTACAGCGGCATAGAGGAATTGTAGTAAGAACTGAAAGAAATGATGAAAAGCCATTACCAGACAATGAGTCTGCACTCAGTTTTGCTAACTAGTGTTTTACATATCAATTTAACTAGCCTCCTAAAGATGACAAACCAGTGTCTGGATTGACAAAATGAATGATGAAGCACTTCATGGCACCTTTGAAGCTCCCAATATAAATCATATTTTGATGATATGGAATAATTTATACATCAAAATAATTTTATTTTGAAGCAATTAAGAATGTCAAATTCAAAATTGCCATTCAGATAGGAGCATCTGATTTTTTTCTTTCTTCCTCTGCCTTACGTGCACAGCTGGAAATCATTGACCAGATCACCTTCAATTTTAAGAAAGTCCAGGGATATCGACATAATTCAAGACTTGAAGTTTTTCAAAGCTTTGGCTTCTCCAAAGGTACCCAATGTATATGACAGATTTGTTTCAGTTCTGCACAATATATTATGAATTGCAACTGCATTTCTCTTTTATAAAACAGCCATAAATAACCCTATATGTTCTCATTCAGTGGACAAGCTAGAACAAAAAAATGCAGTAAGAGAGAGATCAGTGAACACTCTGTGGTTTTTATTCTAATTGTTTCACACTTCCAAGTTCCATTTAGATGAAAGAACACACTGATTCACTTGTTTGGCTTAACGGCATAAAAACAAACAAACAAACAAAAACCAACATCAATAAAATCTAGGATTCTCACATGCTCAAACAGAAATCCTAGATATCCCAGTTCTACCTGAAGGGTGTGTGAAAATGCTAGAATGACAGTGAATCACTGGTTATGTATAATAGTTCTTTCAGGGTTACCATGAAATCAGATTCCAGGAGAATCCAGTTTGGATAGCATTATGAATGCTTTCTGCACCTCTAACTGAATAATGGTCCATCTTTACTTGGCTTAGCCCTTACACTTCTTTTGTTGGAGTTGTGCTAGAAAAGGGAAAAGATACAAATTCTGTTGCCACTTGCAAATCAATCAATCAATCAAACAAAGAACAGCTTCCATTAACACCTTTCTGACCATTCCTTCCCCCCGCTAAACAGCTAGTGAGGGGTATGAGCTCTTAACTTCCCTTCCCAAAATCTGCGGTACTGTGGGTCTCCTATGTACCACAATCTGTTATCCTAATGAGGCCAGCTAAGATTCAAACAGTAGTCAGTAAAAAACATTACTGCATGTGACCATTTCTCTTGGTGTATCTTGGGTGAAATGATGACGAGGTGAGTGGAAGACACTTCTCTGTTGCTTATTGTCCTGTCTTGCCACCTCCATTCTCTCACCAAGGATCAGTTCTCATCTCATATGCATGATTGACTAGTTGGAGCTAGTGGATTGCTTGCTGCTAGGTAAAGGTAGCTAAGCACACAGTTTTGAGACATTCTGTCATTTCACCCCAAGGAAGCAACAAGTTGACAAGCTCCCTTAAGTAACAGTTATACCAGTCATGGATGCTGCACAGTTTCTGAAGTGGCCTAAAGTTGATGCTGGGTATAAAACATTAATTTTAATGTAGCAGAGTCAGTGGCTGAGAACATGGTGGGACAACTCAGTAGAGGTGGGCTCCACAGTGGCTTTTACTTAGTCATCTGAAAAGAAGGCTGATAGAACACGTAAGATACTTTCATGTTCAAAAACATTAGCACTGGAATACCCTTGTGATTTGGATTTTGATGAGAAAAAAGGTTTGATTTCCTTTTATTAGTCTTAGAAATGAACAAAACAGTGGACTTCAGTTTTTACTTCAGACTAGAAAAAAACGTAAGTAGAAAATCTCTGTACATTGTACCATTTTGAATTAAACTCATGTTTTCAACTATTTCAAGGTTTAGGTATACCTTTTTTCCTCATTGGAGGACCATAAGTTGCTCTCCTAGGGTGAAATCACTGCTATATTGTGTAAGAACAGTTAAATTTCCTGCCCTGGCCTTAACTATAATACCTAGGTAAGTATCAGGATTCAGGTGAGCGTGGATGAACTATAAAGGTACTCGATGTATCTTCAGTAATTCAGAGCTTCCTACAGTTTACAGCAGTAATGCCCTTTTGTTCATCTGCATCTTTCCTAACCAGTTGCTGAAGTGTTTGGGTTTTGCACGACCCAACAGATAGCCAGAGTGACAGTCCTGAGATGAAGGGAGAGAGTTCTTACTGCATTACCCTTTGGCTAGACTTCCATTGTCCTCTAATAGCATGCATCCAACAAACCTGACAAGTAACCTGAAAATGATTCCTGTATTGAACTTATCCAAGATGTTAATACATAATGTAACTACATAAGTATTTAAAACTAGCTTTAGTCTAGGTGATAAAAAAAAAAAAAAAAAATTGCTATTAACCATCTTGATTTGTTGTCCCAGGGAAAGCTGGAATCTTGCTAGTTGTGCCTTTTCTATAGCAGAAGGATCTCTTCCTAATTTAGAAATGTTCAAAACTTGTGCATAAAACACAATCTCTCTACATAGTAATTGCATTCCTTTCTTCAGATAACATGAATGTTACTACGCTGTTCAATAATAAAAGTAATGCAACAGCATTTCTTTATTGCCTTTTGTCTTGAGCACTGACATTTTTGTAAATGCACTGATTTTGGTTTCTCTTGATCAGATCCACAGACAACCTTTGGAAATTTTTGAGTCAGGAAACAGAGAAGCTGGTGCAGTATTTGGGTCTCTTCCCATATATGAGGTAAGCACAAGTGTTTTCTTTTCCACCTTTTGCACATTAATGCAGCAGAAGCCATTAGCACTAGTAAATGGTTATAATCACATACTTGGACATTTTATTTTTAAATGCTTCTCAATTTAATTTTCTCACATGGTTTGCATTACTACCAACTCAACTCCATTCTCCATTTGTGGAAGCTTGGGAAGCCAATTGAAGAGAGCATGCAGCACAGTGAGTAGTCCAGACATTTATTTTTCTTGTACAACTTCATGTCATTAACTTATTTCAGAATCTTTATTTTAGCCAGCCCCGAAACTACTAATTCTTATCTACACAAAGCTTTGGCTACTATAATACTGTTTTATGGGTAATATTAATTAGATTTATTATAAGCTGTCTAACAAGGCTTCCTCGGTTGTTCCTTATATGGAGAGAGACCAGAACTTCCACAGCTCCATCAATCTCACCTATTGTAGGATGGAAAGAATCACCTTGTGCAGAGGTGCTGATTTCTCTCAATAGAGGGAACCTAGAGAACTAGCTTGGGTAAGAATCCTAAAATTTAGATGGCTGGTTAGGTGGGGTGAATAGAGTATTCAAATATATATGACAATGTTTGCAAAAGCAGCTTTACGTAGTATCTCATCCATACTAACCCAATGAAAATGAACTCAGGAGCTGATGCATAGTGTTTAAATAGCTTGCACATATGCTACTTTTTTCTGACCATTAATATGCCTTGGAAATCTATGTTTTATTTTCTCCAAGAAAAAGATGAAATTCATAGGGTCTTGTGATTTGGCAAGTTAGGAGCAATTAAACTGAAACCAATGGCACTGTGGTAGATTTACTGTAAAATGACATCAGAGTTTTTGTGAGCTACGTGTACAACAAATATGTATATAGATACATAAATTTATTTTTTGCCTGTGCTGCTACAAAACAGTATAAAGTGACCTATTTACATGAACATTTTCATTAGCTCTTGAAATTACGCAATTTATTTTTAAAGGTCTTCAGTGGAAAAAACCTGAGATGTCCAGTCCATCTAGATGTACAGTGGAGACAGAGCTCAGTGGAGAACAAGATCAAGACAAACAAACATAATGTCCATCTGAAGACAAGTGGAGGAGCAGGTTCCTTTTTTTTTTTTTCTGTTATTTTCTATTATATCCATTTCATTATTAAAGAGCATATAGAAATCAAATCTGCCCCAGTCCTTCATGCAGGGGAAAAAAAATCTAATAATGCCAATGTATGACTATTAACAAGATACTCACAGAAAAGTCCATCTCACTCTACTTCTTGATGGCTGATAACAATGAAAAGCAACTTCTTATGATTAACTGCTTTAAAGATTAAGGGCCACATATCTCCAAAAATATGTTGCTAGCCATACAGACGTCTCTGAAGAATAAAAAATATCTGAGATGGAAATAATTTTCTTCATAGCAGCCCATATGATTACTGTGTTTTAGATTTGTGACTAAAAGAGCATGGTAACAGGACAGTGTTTTAGCTATTGCTGAGCATTGCCTGCACTGTGTCAAGGTGTTTTCCCCACCCCCAGTGAGTAGGATGTGGGTGCACAAGAAGCTGGGAAGGACCACAGCTGGGACACCTGACATAAACTGACCAGAGTTATTCAATACCATATAACATCCTACTCAGCGATAAAAAGTTGGGAAAAGGAGGAGGAAGATGAGATGGTTATGGTTACAGTGTTCATCTGCCCAAGTAACCATGATGTGCGCTGAGGCCCTGCTTCCCAGGAATGGGATAAACATCAGCCTGCTGATGGGAAGTAGTAAATTAATTCCTTATTTTGCTTGCTTGCACATGCAGCTTTGCTTCACCTATTACACTGTCTTTATCTCAACCCACACATTTTCTTGCTTTTGCTCTTCCCCATGTGGGGAAGTGAGCATGCAACATTGTGGGTACTTAGCCATTAGCGTATAAAAGCTAACACTGCTACAATTCCAAGTCCTATTTGCCTTTGAAAGACAGCCACATCAGCTCTCTTCCAGCCATTGAAAATTGCTTCATCTTCAGAGATTAAAAGAAATGAACAGGTTCAGAAAGCAGCATACTCATTTCTTTACATGCTCTTAAAAATACATCATTTTATAATTATGTAAGGTTTTCCCTTTGGCATTTTCCCTATTTCTAGTTGAAACTAAAGTATTTAACTCTGGTTGTAAGATGCAGATATCCCTCTTCTTTCCAGTTTATTAAATACTTCTTCACAGAATCACAGAATGGTTGAAGTTGGAAAGGACCTCCAGAGATCATCTAGTCCAAACCCTCTGCTCAAGCAGGGTCACCATTCTTCCTTGGTTCCTCCTCAGAACTGACTACTTACTACATTTCTTCTTAGGTTCTTAATGTTTGATTTTTTTTCAGTCTTGCTAGCTGCTCCCTTTGGTTTTCCTCATTAATTTCCTGTGTTGTCCAAGAGCTGATTTTACTTCTGTCTATTCATGTCTCCATATTCTCCATCATGCAGAACAGTCCCTCCATAATGCAATATTATTTCCAGTAACAATTAAATATTTAATCCTATGCTGAATGAAGTCAATGGACCATCACTCAGGAGGGAACCATGCGGTAAAGAAAATTGTCTAAAATGCAGGACGTCTTTAGGTTGTCTTTAGCAACCTTCCATCCAATTACTACCTTACTGCTGTGCTATTTAGATCGTGACAAAACTACAGCACTATATAGTAATACCCTCTTTTTTCTCATAATTCATTGCATAAAACCTGAATTAGTTCAGACTGCATGTCACTGTGCAGCATTAGTTTACTTGTTGAGTTCCAACTCTTAATGCTTTAAAGACACCAAACGGAAATTAGTTCTGGCCCCAAACATTTTAAACAATGGTATTATTCAGTTGTTGTTGTTTTAAGTGTTGCAAGAAAAGCAAAGACACTCCATTTCTTTGAACAGATAATCTACTAAGACACTGTACTACAAAGAATTATTTAGAAGAATAGTTGTTTATTGTATCCTAGAGGAGAGAGGACACTGCTGGGAAGAAGCTAAAAACAGAAAAGCAGATCAGACATGGGATATTTCCAAACATACCCTTCAGGCAGTCCTCTCAATGCTGGATCTAGTACAAATCTGTTTGTTAACTGATTTGTTGGGTATTATCTGTGAATTTTCTCTGATGCTCTGTGTCTTTGGAGGTTAGTGTCTCTCCTCCAGCATCCAGAATTATATTGCAGGTTTAAGAGTTACAGGTGTTAACAGTTGTTTTGTTGCTCCAGATCATTACTACAGTATGGAAAGGTATCTTAAGACAGCCTCTTTCAGCATGGCAGAAACTGATGGTTGGACTGGCTGCAGTAATTAGTTTGCCAGAATTTCATTACAGCTCTTGCTAATGCTTTACAGAATCTGAGGCGCTCTTCAGGTGCTCTAACCCACTGGGGTAGCTCAATCTGAATGGCATCAATGGCACCAGAATCACGGGAGCCAAAAGTCTTTGTTATGTATCCACCACTATAATAGCTCCCATTATTGGGGCTAGGATTGGATGGAGAAGGCACACAAGCATAACTGTTATTTTGTTCTTCAATATATTTACCCAAACTTCTGTTTCCTGCAAGCAGAGTCTCAAAAGACACATTAACTAGCTGATTGGCCAGATATCTAATGGAGGAACATGACGCAGAAAAGACACCTGAGTTAAGGGAAGTTTTTGAAAGTGTATAGCCTAGTTCTATCCACTGTTCAGGATGTGCTTGTCCATGGATATCTAGAATCAGGCCCCTTGTCATCTGTGATTTTGCAGTGGTCAAAAATCCCATATAATCCTCCCAGGCCTGTTCTGCTTGGGCAATTCCAAAGGAGGCTTCTTCCTTTTCCCTGTTAGCATCCATCTTGAACCTCTGGAGGTGGTTTATAACAATATGTGGGAAGAAGCCATCAGTAATCTTGCTGATTTCTTCAGCAAGAACCTGAGCCACTTCTATGGTATGCCTGTCTTGGTTGGTAGACACTTTGCACTTCTTATAGTCTTGAATGCTTCCAGAAGGACAGTCATGAGAGAAAATACAAGAAGATGTCTCTGCATCCCAACAGCCAGCCTCTCGATCAGGGATATCTTCAGGTTCCATTGACCCACCATGTGGGACAGAGAGGATCAGCTTCATGTTGCCCACTTGATATTCTGTGAAATGATTATGACCAAACAAAACTTCTCTGCTGCCAGTGTGTTTCAATAGCAAAGATAAAATTGGAAGGAAGAACAGATGCATTATTTTTATTTGCTGCTGGAAGACTTCGCAGTAAGGAATATAGCAGAACCTACATAAAAGCAAAAGACAGACTTTAGATTTTTTACAGCTGGAAACACATGAGTGTATTAATGCTGCTGGAATAATTAGTTACTGGTTAAGCTGTTTTAATTTAACTCCAAGTAGCACAAAGAAAAAAAAGCACAAGAGAAACAACAAGAAACAAGGGACTTAGTGTGGCTAGATGTAATTGAGAGGATTCTCACAGAGGAACAGGACAAGGGAAATGGTAGGTTACTGGGCTGCCTTCATTCCCCAAGAAAGCAGAAGGATTGATTATTTGATCATATTATCTGATCCCAGTGAATTGCCAGATCTCAGCAAAATATTTAAAATAAACATTTTCCCACCTAACCTTTCCTTTTTCACCTCTGAAAACTGAAGAAAATCCTACCAAAATTTGATAGAACATCTGTATCTCATTGACCTGAGTGACATGTCTTTCCATTATCCAGATGCTTACAAAAACTAGAGATTGTTTCAACTCAAACCATCACTGGGTTTATCTAAAATAAGTAGACTGATAAAAATTGAGTGCTACCAAGCTCTATCTCTATCTGCTCTTCAGGCTGAGTTAATTTCATAGCATCATAGATAGACACCAGTGAGTGCATTATGGAGTGACTCTCTCCTCTTTGGTTTTCAAGTTTTGTTTCTCTTCGACGCAGCTAAGATATTTTTAAGCTCTCACTGACTGACATTTTTTGGAAAGCTGCAATTCAGCAAGATGTTAACAGTGCTTACTGGTTTGAAGTTACTACAATCCTAAGAAAATCAATTGAGTGTAACTGTGTTGGACGGCTGTGAAATGAATGAGTAAAGTCAGTGAAGAACGGAATAAGAAAGGATACTTTTACTTCCATGAATTAAAGATAAGCTTCACATAACGCAGTCCAGGTGAAGAGAAGGTGCGTATTAAATGGGTGCACTAACAGATGAGGCAGGCTGCGCTGTTGTCTGTATTGCCTTTACCATTACATCACCCATAGAAAGGCAGAGGTGTCCAGGGGCAGCTAAGTAAGAGAGCTGAAGATCTGCAATAATCTATCCACCAAGCCTGGCCTGAGCGCATGCATTACAGCAGCCAGTAATACTGAGAAAGGAAGCACTAACATTGCCATAACTTTCTTTCCCCCCAGCAGTCTGCATCCACTGACCTGTCTGGGGCTTCCTTCCAATACTCTGTGATGCATTTGCCTTCAAATCTGAAGGAGCAGTAACCAGCAAAGGAACACCCTACCCTTTTCATGCTGCCATAAAGGCAGCACAGAGTATCTCTAGTCCCTGTTGTAACTTCTGCAAAGTCTCCTACAACCCATGCAGCTCCCATCGGTATGGATGTGCCCTCCCACCAGTTTTTCACAGCTTAAGAAAGCAGAGAGCAATTTCACCCAAATGACACTGCAAAATGTTCTCTCCCCACTGTGAAGTCAGCTGTCAGCATCCTTGCTGGCTTTATAGAAACAACCTCTTCTGCCTACTGGTCTGGTACACACTGAGACTCCTGTGCACAAAAAGCAAACATCTTATTTCTCTCTTCTCTGTAGGATGAAAGCCCATGAACAGTCCATGAGCTGGAATCTGATCCTGAGCTTTCCTTCAGAGCACAATCAAAAGCTCTGGTAGTTTTATGTTGTTACTGGTGTTTGTATCTTTTTTTTTTTTTTTTCTTATAAAGGACCTTCAGTCCTTTTACTTAAACTTTCAGCTTAAAACAAGTTTTTATTCAAGTCCTCCATCATTTATGGTTCCCTAGGTTTCCCTGAGATACAGACCTTCACCAGTTTTTCCCTGAGACACAGACCTTCACCAGTTAGTTCACTGCATTACCAGAAACATGTAGAAAATATTTTCAAGCATTGCTCAAAATCCCTTTTATCCAAGGGACAGACTGTACATAAAATACAGCTCAAGTCACCCATGTAAGTCTAGGATTAGCTTACCTCAGGTACAGTGGGGCCCAGCACCAAGTTAAATAAGTCAAGAGCAACAAATCACAGGTGCTGCTCACCTGCCTTAGGATTCAGGTTTCCTTTGCCTCAGGCTCTCAGTTTAAATACGATGACACAGATGTTCATTTCCCACTACTGGCCCAGCAATTTGTTGTCACCTGCAGCAGTTCACTTGTCTTTTCACATTTTCTTGTTAATGATTGAATCAGACTGTTAACACCACTAGATCCCGTTTTAGAAATATCTGGAGACACAGCTTTGTATGGTTCCCAAATGGGAAGAAAGTCACCCAGGCACAGTTCATGCTCTGGGCAGGCTTGGAGAGTGAGGAAGAAGTTAGAAAATTTAGGAGGAAGCTACAAAATTTACCTGTTTGTTGTCTTCTCCATAAGGGGGGGGGTTCTTACAAAATAAATAATTGAACTCTGAAGTAGGCTTTAAGTTACCTGTTTATTGTAGGTAAACTTACATCATTGTGAGGTTTAAAAAATCTTCAATATTTTAAACTGGCAGGAATCACTGTAGGATTACTTTGAAGATTTACTTACAAAGAAAGGGAGAGAGCTGTTCCTGACTCCGTGCCTTCAAAAGCGAAACTGAACTGACCATTGCACTTGTTTCACCAGGGGCTCTCTGTCCAAGAAGGTCCCTAGAGGCCAGGCTGAGTCATGCAGCTACATGGCACAGAGACTTCATCTGCATCTGTATTTATAATTTCACATCTCAGAACTACAAAAGGCAAATATATATATATAAACACATACTAGTATACTTAGCATTTTTTTTCTCTATGACATACCTTTTTAGAGATCAACAAAAACTTGCCAAAAGCATCACAGCTACACCAAAGGTAAGCTCAGAATAGTTAATACAATCAATAAAGATGGAAGTATATGATTCTTCCACAAACTCTTTCCTTGCCACCACTTATATCTTTATTTCTTCCTACAAGGAGACCTGAAGGTAAAGCGTTACTAGTCATGCTGCCATTATTCCACTTGGATTCTGTTCAGGCCAATGCTTCCACCATAAAAATAAACAAACACACAAATTAATAAAAAATAAGATTTATATATATATAATATAAAAAATAAATCTGGTATATGGATATGAGAATGACATGTATCAGTTGATTAGTAAGCAGGCAAAAGGACTGCTGCTTATTGAACCACCCATGCTGCATCCAAGAGCACCTGAGTTTCTTTTAGAGGTCTACAAAAGGCTGTTCTTTACTGTTTGATTTAATCACAGGTTGCAGCTGCAGATAGAAAGTACCACTGGAGGGAAAAATGCACTGATGTAACAGGCAAGTTGGGGCAGGAGGAAAGTAGTTCTGTTAGCAACAGAGTTAATGAAGCCTCGCTTCCTGGCCTCCTCCCTCAATTTTCCTGATTTCCAAATGAGGGAGACCATTAGCTTTTCCTTCAGTGGGAGAAAGGTAGACAAAAACCTACTTCCAAAAAGAAGATTTTCCAGGTCTAGGTATATCCCCTGCCTGCATGTCAACCTCATGCAGAGAGGAGACCAGAGAGTGCCCCAAGCTCACCGCCCTTCTGCAGCTTTCATTCAAAGGAAACCCTGAACTGATTGGGATTTGTAAATTATGAGCTATATGCGTCTGCATGATCAGGGCAGCAAGACCCTAGAGCAATCTATGGCATGGACAAAATGTTAAGCTCTGTGGATCAACTGTTAAGTTCTGCATGCTTAATATTTCCCTCCTCTACACATTTTCAAGAAATGGATATTTATACTTCTAGCCCTTTACCAAATTACATGAAAATAAATCCATGGGCTCAACGTTTATTGCAAATACACATTCAGGCAAGTGGCATGAGCATGTAAGTCTTCTTTCTTTAGAAGATCAGGCTAAAAAAACAAGTCCCAAATCTTTTAAGAAACAAGTAGAGACTAAATTAGAAAAGAGTGTGTTTCCCTCAATGCCTCTTCCCCCTTGGGTGCAGTGACTTTTCATTTTGCATCACACTGTGTTGGAAGCCATTGTGGAGTCACCAGGATGGCTGGAGACCTTGTATTTTATGGTAGGGAGCACAGGTGGGGGAGCCAAGAGAGAAGACTCCTACCTGATCCCTCCATTTGGCCATTACTAATTTGGAAAGAGGGACTGTAAATGAAATTTCAGAAAGAGGGTGATCAGTCCTGGGAAAAAAAAAAAAAAAAAAAAAAAAAAAAAAAAAAAAAATATGCGTAATATGCATTGGGCAAGAATTTTGTGGTCCTGGCTTTCTCCAGCAAAAGTTCCATGGCTCCAGTATTTCTGATTCCAAGGATCACCTTATGACTATTTTTAATGTAATCTACAGAAAATAGACAAAAGTAGATTAAATCAAATTACACATAGCATTTTAAATGATGTGGATATATTGTATTGCCTACCCTGATTATTGCTCATCTCATGAGCAGAACAGTTTAAGGGGAAAAAAAAAGACATGTCAGAACTGATATAAGAACATATTTTTAAGAGAAGCAATCAAGAATCCAAATTGCCATTGAATTTAAAAGTACTGGAGCATGCTAGATGTAGACAGAATCATGGAGTGAAAATAAATGAATAAATAAAAAGATAGTAAAGAGGAATTCAATCAGTATTTTCAGCTTTAAAATATCTTATGGCGTCATCATGGCCAACATATTTCTATGTTTTTCTTAATGCATGCACAATATACTTGAGTTTTTATTCAGATGTATTTAATTTAATCCTTGCTGTCCACTGTCTGGAAACATTGCTTTTTCACCCTGGTGAGTAAGTCACAGTCAGTATTCCAAAAGAGCTCTACGGACTTCAAAATGGCAAGCAGTAAAACAAATTTACCTGGTAGGTATCAGTTTAGACATATTTCTCACTGCAAATTTAATTTTAATTTAACTAAGCATACCTTTAGGTTAAACTAACAAGAAAAAGAGGGAAAGGAAAAGGAACAGGAGAAGAATTGTTATTATCTATTTCAGACTTAAAACTAGTCAGTTGTTGATCACTTTACTCCAGACATTGCCTATCTCACTTCCACCTTGAAATTATTGCAGTGGAACTGCAGCACTGACATCTCGGGATGGGTTGTGGTGTGCTTTACGTGACTGGCTCTGGCCCAAACGTGGGAAATGCAATGGCGTGCTCTGGCCAGCCCACTGGAGTGAGAGCAGCATCTTATCAGGACACATCAGACACATCACACAAGGGTGAGTCCATCTGATAGTTCCCACCTGTACGGGAAACAGATTAAAACAAGAATGCCCTTCCAGGTACTTTAAAGCGACTTTATGCTACTGTGTTTATACTATTTACTGTATTTATGCAATATTTATTTATTTATGCTGTTTATGGTATTTATGCTGTCCCATGAGGCCTGGGAATATAAATATAGAAATAATTCATTTCCTGTTTGTAATTACAAGTGGACCAGACACTCAGATTCTGTGAAATTTCAGGCAAAGTACTGCATTTAATTCCTCTTCATCCCTATCACTATTTTCCTTTGTACCAAGACAATATCATGATTTTTTCAAACCCTTTCCCCATGCAGACGTGTCCTCTAGCCAGGATTCAATCACCAACCTCAGAGACCTCTGCTAAGGGCAGCTTAATGAAGTAATTAAACATAATGCTTAAAAAAAATAAAAAATCAGAAAATCAATTTAAAAAAAAAAAAAAAAAAACAACTCTATTCCAATGCAGTGTTACTTTCTAGAGTGTTGGCAAGACTTGCGGCCAAGTGATCTCATTGTACACAGCTGGAAATATGCACACACTCCTGTATTCATTTCCATTTTATGAAAGCTAACTCAACAAATGAAGGTTTTCGTAAGAGTGCAGAGAAAATTTGCATAATTCAGTATTGTGTGCATAGCCTTTCTTTGGTTCTAATCTTCTGCCCCTTTACTGTTTCTAGACTGCACTTGCACTCAGTAAAGATATGAAGATGTATTTCCTGAAGATATGAAAAATCCTGAATAAAATCAGTCTGAGACTGTTTAATGTTCCAGCACGTGTGTTGCCAGTAGGGAGAATTTAAGGCTGGCACTATAGAGTGCTTTGTTGTCCTAGTCTGTGGCATGTGCAGACCACATGTTGGCTATCAAACTACAGTTGACTGTGTTTAATGTGTCAAATAGGCAGACTGAGATACTGCAGCTGAATTGTAGCAGATGTTTAAATAGGAAGTCAATCCCATGCATGAGATGTCCCAAAACATTAACTAGATCTCTGAAATAAAAACGTTTCTTTCACGCCTTTTTTTATTTATGTAGTTTGGCTATTCTTGTAAAATTCCTCTGTGAACCACTTCAAATTTCACTATGGGATACGGATGTTCCAGGCTTTGTTTTTAATGAAAGCTGTTACACTAGAATGCATATACAGATTTAAATTTCTAACTTTTAGCACCGATTCTTACAGTAAACCCAGGGTTTCGGCGCAGTACCATCTGTCCCTGGCCTCTCCCCTTGTAGTCAGTGACCTGCTTCCACTCTCTCCCCCCCTTCACTGGGCTAGCTGTGGGGCTAAGTCCCTGTCACATCCTGCAGAACTCCGTGCCGCCTTTTGGCTCCAGTATACCTGGTGTTTGTGATTTTCACGTTTGCTGTTATGTGTACACTGCCTTCAACTGCAGGTCGCAGATCCTCTGCTGGAACTGAGCTCATCTGGAGTAATCGCTGTGAGGAACGCTGGCAGAAGAGGTTTGTTCAGCATGACTGGCATCTCACGGCTCCTCTGGAAAATCGCTTACAGCAACAGCACAGCCTGACCGTTACCGTACCTCGGTGCCTTATTCAGCCCTGTTTGGATCTCCCTAAGTTTTTAACTTCTTTAGTGTTTCGGTTCTTTACGTGTAGGTATTGTAAGGAGGCAACAGACACAAATACCACTTAAGTTGTTTTTTCTGCATTTTTTATTTTAACTTCCCACTACCAGAAAAGTTACGGATCTCCGCCACCTCCAAACCCCCACTCCCACCTCCCAGCCCCCTGACAGGGACCGCCCCCGCCCCCCCCAAATGGCGGCCATCCCGAAGCGGGCGGGGCTCATTCCCGCCCCAGTGCCTCGCGGGGCATGCCGGGGGCTGTAGTCCGCCGCGGGGAGGGCGGGGCGAAGGGCTGAGCGCGCGCTGCTTGAAAGCCCCGTACGGCCGCCGCGCGGGCAGCGCCTGGGCCTCCTCTTTTCTCCCGCAGCGAGGCAGCGGCGCCGGTGGCGGTTGGGGCTCTTTCGTCCCCTCCTGGGCCGCGGCGGGGAGCCGGGGCCGCCGCTCGGGTCTTCGGGCGGGGAGCCTGGGGCTGGGAGCCCTGATAACGCTTCGAGCTTCCCCGGTCCGGTGTGGGCAGCGCCATGGGGATCCAGGGCTTGCTGCAGTTTCTCAAGGAGGCCGCCGAGCCCGCGCACGTGAAGAAGTACCGGGGACAGGCGGTGGCTGTGGACACCTACTGCTGGCTGCACAAAGGCGCCTATGCCTGCGCCGAGAAACTGGCCAAGGGGGAGCCGACGGATCAGTAAGTGGCTGTTAACGCTTCGCTCTTGGCCTTTATACAAGCTAAAGGCTTGTTAACCTGAGATAAAGCTTCTGAGGTCTCGCTCCCAGTAGTGATTTTTGGAAGTGGAAATGGTGGCTGTAAGTAAATAGCTTTTCAGCTGCAGCTGGGCAGAGTAAATATCCCAGTAAATACTGGGTGGGGGAATATATGCTAAAATATTTTAAGATACAAACGCAGAAAAGCTAAGTTTTTGGGTCATATCTCCCCCAGCATGTTCCCGAAATCTAATCGTTCTGAGGTTCTGTAGATGTAAATCACGTCTCAAATACAGTGCTATTTCCAGGAACCTTATCTGAACAAAGCGACTATAAATACTGCTGTGTGATGAAACCTTGTAACAATACCAAGGGGTTCTGGTAGGTGCGTTGTGCTCTAAATAAAGTACCCTGCTCTGATTTTTAGTTTTTTGCCTAACATAATATTTTCAGTATCAGTAGATCTTCTAATATAATGTGGATTTTTCACTTACATTACCGTACCTTTAAGGGAGGAAATGAATAAAAATCGTGGCCGTGATTCAAGTCCAGCTTTGGAGCCTGGGTCAGATTTGCATGTGTTCTTGCCATCTCTTTGGAAAACTGGGTTTTAGATTTTTTTTTAAATGGATAAATTATTTTAAAAGAGGATGAATTCTTTATCTCTTCAGAAATAAAACAACGCTAGTTAGTCTGGACTAAGCTTCATCTACGAGATTTTTATTAAATCTCTGTTTGGAGACGAGAGAGTTTATAGTTCACAAATTGATTCGAATCTTTAATTTTTACATCTGTTGATTAGAAGAACTGTAGAGTTTCGAGCAGCTCTGCTACCTGCCTTTGAAGATAGTGGAAATCCCTTGGAGTTCTGAGAATAATATAATTCAGTTAAAAGAAATTGACAGGCAGAACAACAAAAAAAAAGTATAATCATAGAGAACAGTGAAATAATTGAACATAACTAAATGTATTTAATTAAAAATATATATTTTTCCATGTGCCTGTGATCACTGATCTTGGACTGGCACTTTAACAGTAGTGTGGAAACCCACACTTTAAATTTCATCTGAATTGATTTATTGTATAGTTACAGACTTATTTACCATTGTCTTTTAAAAATCATTATTATTTTGGGGTTTGTTTTGTAGCTCCAAATCCAGTTTTTTACATGCTCATATTCTCTGAATAAATGCTCCTGTATCCCCTTTCTTCCCCTCCCTGCCCCCTTAGTGATAGAAAGACTGCTGTTGCTGCTTTAAACTCTGTCCTTAAAAGAAAGAAACGTGAAAAACCTTTTCATTGATCATCATAGTTTGTAATGCGCTTACTGCTTACAGCTGCTATTGACTTTAGTCACAGATGAAACGATCTCGTTGTACAGATTTTTCTGTCCGTAGCACGTATCCACCATCTGAGCAAGAATCAGTTCCATGAAGAGAGGTTTCATAACTCATTGCTTCTCCACTCCACAAAAGTTCATTTACTGTGCCTTTGAAAAAGCTCCAGGGAAAGACAACATACTGTGCTTATCTGCTGCCTGTTTCCCTGCCCGTTATGGACAGAGTTGCTAAAACTGAAAAGATGACCCATGTTGAAACTTGCGAGCTTTGGTAGTGTGCATCCTACTGTAGCAAAATCGAATTGAGTGCTGCTTGAGTTCTTATGGTATTTTCCATAATAGTAACAGTCAGTCCAGTTTTGAGCTGGGAGATGAAGCATGAATTTCTTAAAGCATTTGTGTGTTTTTGTTCTTTATGTGGTGCTAGGGAAATATGTTTCTAATTAAAATCTTTGAACAATAAAGTTTATTTTTCTTTTCTTACTCTTGTTGATGCAGTTATGTAGCTTTCTGTATGAAACTTGTTGATATGCTCCTCTCATTTGGAATTAAACCAATTTTGGTATTTGATGGATGCACCCTACCTTCTAAAAAGGAAGTGGAAAAGGCACGACGAGAGTAAGTATTGATTTGCAAATAAAGTACCATGTTTAACACTGCCGTTCATTTTCATAGATGGAGAAACTTCAGACTCATCAGGTAGTCATCAGGTAGTAATCTTTGGTAATCTTTTCTGCAATATAGTGTTACTTCACTTAATTTACATTTAAAATCATACAAGCCTCTTCTTAGAGGTTTCATTCCAAAAATAGAAATGCACTTCATAAATGAAAGCACTTCTATAGAGGAAGGAAGCAAATATCTGAGCATTACTTCCTGTAATGTGTTAAAAGCTTTCAGTTGAATCCACTCTTACGATCTCTCTGGTCAAAAATATTTATTCATGATACAATTGTATCTAAAATCGATACCATCTTCCTAATTCTCTACAAATCATCAGATGAACTGGTTTCCAATTTGGATTCAGGCTTGTCCCTATCTATCAGGACATCTCACTGAAGCTGTGAGAATTTTACTTATCAGTTCTGGGCATATGTTTCCTTCAGTGTGGAGCAAACAATTTCCAGTGTTTGAAACAAAATAATGCCTTCCCTCCTCCAAACCAGTGCGTATCTGACATTAGATACTCCCAAGATTTATTGCATCCCAAGTATGGGTGCAACTCTTCCTTTTCATGGCTGATTTGAGTTGTCACCATTTTCTCACTATGCATTTCAACATGCCAATCTAACATTCTTTGTGATACAGTGACTTGCAGTTACTCTTCAAATGTTACATGGTAGGATAGACTGGGGAAGTACTCAGCTGTGAAACAATTTTTCCCCCTTTCCCATCAGTGTCTCTTAGTCCTCCCTAATAACTGTTCTTCTAAGTGAAAAATAATCAGATGTTGGTGGATATTTTTATTTATATTTCAGGAAGCGTCAAGCTGGTCTTCTGAAAGGGAAGCAGTTGTTGCGGGAAGGGAAACTTTCAGAAGCTAGGGAATGTTTTGCACGCAGTGTAAATGTTACCCATGCTATGGCTCATGAAGTCATTAAAGTAAGTTGCCAGTGCTGTTGTGATCAACAGTTTAAAAAATATATACAATTAGTAGGATGTCTTACTCTGCTTTTGTATGGCTACACCACTACTGCATCTCCATAGGCAAGAAAGATATTCCCCACGCCTCTTGTCTCTTAATCTGTAACTGTACTGCATCCACTGGGTTATGCTAGGTGTATTTAAATTTAACTTTGCTTCAGATTTATCATGCTCAGTTTTGTAAATAGTAGTGACTTGTCAATTAAAATACAACTCTTCTTAAAGCCATAAACTGACTTAGATAGCATCTAGAATTTTCTTTCTGCCATGAAAAAAACGAGACTCCTTAAACACCTACCTCAGGATAGTTCCTGAAACTAGACTATGGAAACGTTTTTAGCTGCTTAAAAGCCTTTGCAGTCACTCTTTGCAACACTTCCACTGCAATCATAGAATCTTTATCAAAATATTACATTTGTTGTACTGCTGTTTTCTTTGTCCAAACTATAATGTGTATGAGTTTGAAGCTTGTGGTTGTGGTCAGTATGTGCAGTGTTACAGACCAATGCAGGAAAGGCTGTTTTTGTAGGCCAGTCTGTACTCCTTGAAACCGGGATTTTAAATGTGAAAAATAGGACTTTAATTGGTGGAGGACATAACGGGTGATTTAAAAATAAAAATCAATGTTTCATTTCTTTGAAGTAGGAGTTCTTTTGTTTCCAGGTGTCTAAATGATTGCTGGAAATTGCTGTTAAATGCTTGTATGTTTCCTGTTTATGTGCAGGCTGCACGAACCCATGGAGTTGATTGTATTGTGGCTCCTTATGAAGCTGATGCTCAGTTGGCCTATCTTAATAAGGCTGGCTTGGTTCAAGCCATAATTACAGAAGATTCTGATCTTTTAGCTTTTGGATGTAAAAAGGTATGGAAGAAAACATTAAGAGCCCTTATCTCTCACTGATATGTTAAAACAGAGTTCAAAATTGCTAAATATGTTTGACTTTACTTTGTTACAATAATTCAGGGAAACTGAAGAGATAAGAGTTTCCATCTTATTTATTATTATTATTATTTCCATGTAGTTTCCATCAAGTGTGACAAACCAGCATATGTACAGATGGAACAATGAGCTTGTACAAGTGAAAATCATTGTTTTCACTTCCTCTTAATTTCCAGGTGTTTTTGAAAATTGACAAGTTTGGAAATGGACTAGAGATAGATCAAGCTCGATTAGGAAACTGCAAGCAGCTTGGAAATGTTTTCACAGAAGAGAAATTCCGCTATATGTGTATTCTTTCTGGTTGTGACTACCTCCCATCAATCCATGGAATTGGGTTAGTTAAAGCGTGCAAGTTGCTAAAACTTGCTAACAATCCAGATATTATAAAGGTAATTTTGCTTTAGCACCCTGTGTTGGGTATTCGTCTGTATCTGTTTCTGATGTTAACACGGAATTGAAAACGTGAGGTTCTTGGCTTTCTCTGTTTTGAGAAGAATGTGGCCTTCCAGTACCTAAAGTACACTCTTACTTCTCTGGAGGAGGGAGGGAATTTTATTTTATTCTCTTTTTGTGTTTAATTATGTATATACTGACACAGACATTTTCTTCCATAATGTCTTTCTAGTATATAAAAAAAATGGTATAGTGCAAACTAAGGTAACTTTTTTCCTATGTAACGAAAGCAATTCTAATATTAGGAATTACAGTTGCTAATAGTGGGAATAACTTCTGTCTAGACAGTAATGGAGAACAGTTTGAGCTATTAAGAAAAGTATTTTACATGTCTGTCCTGGAGGCAGGTAAACTAATCCAAAAAATTACTTACGTATGCATTATCATCTTAAGTAACATGTATGCTTCAGTGTTTTTTTTCTCTGGCATGCTGTACACAAGTAACTGTTTTTAGTTCTAAAATGTTTTGTCATGTAAAACATACGTCAAAGTAATTGTGGAACTAGAAAAGAAACTGAGCTTTTCCCATTCCAACAACTTTCTTTAAGCTAATGTGCTTTTGCTTTTTTGTGAGCATAATGGCAGTATTTTCAGTTGAAAAGCTTTTCACCTAGTAAATTGCTATGTGACTCCTCACTGCTATTTTCCAACAGTGTTTTAGGAAAGTCAAAAGATGAAAAGTAGTCCAACAGTGCCCATCAGAATTGGTATCTCTTACTAAGATTAGTAAACAGCCTGTATTTAGGATACATGACCAAATGCAACTGCTTTTTTATCTGGGGAGGATGAAAGATTCTTGTCTTTGGCAGTATGACAGAACTGATCTTCAAAATAATATGATCCTCCTTCTATGGAACTGAAAAATGCAGTAGTCAGTGAATTATTAGGAACTTACTGTAGAGTGGTTCAGTAACAATGTATAGTAGGAACTACTGAATAAATCTGTATTTTTGTGGCCAGTAATGGGTGAAAATTTTGATTAGTTCAGCTTTTTCCTATACTAAAAGCATCCACATACTGCTTTCAGTTTCTGGTAATATAAATTATAAAATTTGATATCCATTAATTTTAACAAATATACCTTAAGGAGACATTCTGTGTTCCTATTCAGATTTCATGTTTATTTCAAGGACGTGAAGAAGACTTCATTACTTAGGTTGTGTTATTTCTGTGACTGTAAACAGCTTGAAGTGGCAAAACAATGTACAAGGCTTCCCCTTTACCCCTCTTCTCATCCCCTATCTAGTTTAAGCTGTTTTGTTGCAATGGGACACATTCTACATTTAAGGGCGAGCAAAGATATCTAGTAATTGAAGTGTAATTACCCTTTTGTGGGTGTTGTGTTTTTTGAGAACTGTATTTCTTCTCTTCACATAATGCTTCTATTACGTGCTAACACTGAAATTCTGCTGAAGACTGAAGGTCTTCTGTTTAAGACTGAATGTCTTGAAATACTGCTTTTGAAGATATCTATGGAATTTTGCTATATTTAAATGCAGCGGTTAAGCAGATTTTGTTGGTTTTTTTGGACAGGTTATTAAGAAAATGGGGCATTACTTGAAGATGAATATAACCGTATCAGAAGAATACGTACAGGGTTTTACACGTGCCAATAATACATTCCTTTATCAGTTAGTTTTTGATCCTGTCAACAGAAAATTAGTTCCTCTGAATGTGTATGCTGATGATATTGATCCAGAAACACTAATTTATGCAGGACGGTATCCTTTCTGTAACAAAATAGTGGGGGCAAAATAGGTGGGAACAGTTGTCTTACGTTGTATTTCATTGCACCTCTCCTATTGGCTAAAACCTGCATGCAGTATTATAAAGGTTGTTTTTCCTTCCTTTTTGCTCTGGTCTTATTTTTTTAAGTGCAGTGGTTAATTGAATATTAAGAAATGACCTATCATTTTAACTGGGAGCTATGTCCTTTTCTAAATGTAGACCACAAATTCTTAAACACAGGTTGTATTTCAGTGGCTTAATTTCTTTGTGACTGTATTTAGTTTGTGCCTGTGTTGTGTTATCTCTGCCACACTAATTCTCGCTATAAGTGCCTAACCTATGTGTTCACTGTTTGACTAGATAGTCTTCCTACAAAACAAATAGCATTTCACCACTTGTGTCAGAAATTTCCTCATGGAAAATGAGGAAAATGAAGAAACAGATCATTTAAGTAATTACTGGTTTTGTGTGTTTTTTCAAGCTGATTAATATCTGTTCCCAGAGGCTAAGAAGAAGAAAGATGGCAACTTTCCTGTTAATGATTGAAGGCTTTCCTTTCAGCTTTACAGGCTTGCCAAGTATTGCAGATCTATTATGATTGCTATTGCATCAGATTAAGTGAGCTAGTAGTAACAATGCTTGTGGATAATACTCTTTTTTAACACAAAATTGAAAGCAGCTGTTCTGACTTTAATGCTACAGGTCTTTAAATTTATTGTAATATTTAGGTATTTTCCTTTAATGCAATGGGGACAGGCACTTTGGTGACACTACTGCTTTTCAAATTGCCATTGGCAATATTGATATTGATACAATGGAACGCATCGATAACTATAACCCCGATACTACACAGGTAATACCTTTATTCTAAGCTATATACTAAGGTAATGATGGGTTTGAACATGAACATTCATGGAAAAATACAGTTGAATGTTATCCGTAACTGACTTGGCAGTGAAAGCTATTCTGTTACTACAGAAATAGTATTTTTCAACAAAAATACCAAGTATGATTCAAAGAACAATCCAACATAAAAGTTTCACTCTCTTAATTTCAGTTTATGAGTAGCATATTCATATTTCCAGATATAGAAGTATCTTTGAAGTGATACGTAGCCTACAAACTTTTGCAGCATCTTCAAAAACCTCTTAATAGTAATTACTGAGCACAGTAACAACAGCAGTTACTGTTGACTTTACAACTCATCTACTCACTAAAGAGTCCACAAGGTAATGCTAGATGCTGATGCATTCTGGCAGTTTTGCAAACTCCCACACAAAATGAACTATTCGTATGCCACTGGAAAACTGAAATTTATATTTTTTAAAAGTTATAACCAATAAAATCTCTTAGTATATCATCTAAAATATGCTAAAAAATGTAAATACAAGGGCGTGGCTTTAAGAGCCATTGGTTTCTGACTGATTGCTGTTCTGATAACACATGCTTTTTAATTATTTTCTGACTCTCTTCCTTTATTTTAATTGTTAGTTCTTGGGTCACTCTGCTTATTTTGACAATGGCAAAATGTATTTGCCATCATGCTCTTATCCTAGTTTTGTGTATTTTTTCATTTTGCTTTAAAGATTCTGCAGTTTCTTAAAAAAAGTAGGCAGATAAATATTCTGACCTAAATGGACCTGGAGCACCTTAAATATCTAGGAAAGTAAGTGGTCAAGAGAAATTATTTGGTTACGTGCAGAATAATCCCAAATGGATCCTTGTCATATAATACTTTCTTCTGATCTAAGATGAGAAAGTTTAAGTAAATAATTGTGCAGCCTAGACTGCACCTTTGCATAATTAAATCTTTTTTTTAAACCTCCTTAATGGACATGTTAGTAAACAAAGTATGGACAACAATAGGAACAATAAAATATTTTGAAATATTCTTTGAATAATTGCCTACATCCTTCTATTCTTACCTTAAAAAAATAATTTAAAAAAATCCAGGGCATGGAAAGCTGTTAATGGAGAACTCTATTAGATATGTGACACTTGGGATTCTTGTTTCCTCTTCTGTCGACTGTATTATTTTACAGTCGAAGACTTGATCTCAATTAAATTAGCTAAATGTTTGTATTGGAGCATCCAGAGAAGACTACCATAAATCAGGTGACCAGTGGCTTACAAAATCCTTAGATCTCATTCTCTGTACAAGTAAACTGGTACTCTTTAAGGCATTTGACTTTGTTTTACTAAGTATTTTTCTAAGTTAGGCCTTTGGAATAGAAGTAAACCTCTAACTTTGAGAAGAACAATTAGTCACTTGTGCCATATAGGAATAAAGAAGTCATTGCAGCACAGAGGAAAAAGAAAGTAAGAAATGTGGGAACAAAAAAAAGTTTGTGTAGGGTAGCCATGTCAGCAATGGTTGTGCAAATGTCAAAATGCCCATATGCCAAATCAGGAAGTCTTATTTAGAAGGCAAATTTATAAGCCTATGTCTGACTTACAATTTTGTTTTGTAGCCTATGCAGCAGAGAAGTCGTGACTGGAATGACAGACATGCTAATCATATAAATAGCATTTGGAGCAGAGACTACAAGCTTGGCCCTAGTACAGATACTGTTCCTCATATAACTCATTTACCTGAGAAATCAACAACTAAAGGCACTGAGAAGAAAATCAGTATCAAAGGGTTAAAACTTCCAGGCAAAGAGCTCTTAGCAAAAAGGCGAAGAAGTGGTATGTTTTATTAAATAAATAATAGAATCCTTTCTTTTCTACTACCTTCTATCTTTGGCATGATGACATGAGATTTTGGAGGTATAAAGCTTTAACTTTTGTTGTTCATGTTCTGTTTTTAACAATCTGCTAGACTGAAAAAATAATATAAAAGCCTAAGTAATAACCGTTTGGTGCCAACTTTTTGCAGCAGTTTGTTTTTTTTTTGCTATGATTTGTTATAAAATTTTTGTCCTCGACTGCAATTATTTTTAATACAATTTGCTCAATATTTTAGCTATTTTGGGTTTAATTTCTATCTTTTAATAGTATGCAAAGAAATTAAAGTGGTTACCTTTCATAGAGGTGAAATTTAGCTGCATAGAAAACTTAGTTTTCTGTACTTTTCTAACACTGTGCTGCCTAGTTCCTTTGCTCCAGTTTTCTGAAGTTGTAGATCTGTGCTATCTTGTCTTATATACCTAAGACAAGTTATATGGATGCCGAAGTTATATGGGCTGAAATAATCTGTTGGTTCTTTATAGAAAGAGCTCTCTGCTCCCATTGTACATCACTTGATAGGTTAAGTATCTTCTCTTCATCTTAATCTTTTTTTCTGATGATGCTACTAGGGTTTCTTCTTTGCCTTTGTTACTCCTGGTATTTTCCTATTCCTTGGCTTATCAAAATTAACTAGTTCAATAGCCACAGACTTCTAGCTCAGTATTTTTAAAAGAAACAAATTTGAATTACAGTGTGTGCTCTTCTTAATCTCAGCTGTTATGCCTTTGCTCCATCTACCTTTTCAAAGTTACTTTAAGCCTATGTACTAGAAAAAAGCTCTGTTTAAAGACTTCTCAAGTGTATTGTCAAGAATAGTTTTAAGCCTGTGAGGCTAACTAATGCGATGTTTAGTCTTTTCATAACTATTTAATTCTAGAACAAGCTTCTACAGTGATTCTTAAATTGCCTTTGGATTCTTAAATTAGATTTGGAAGAACTCTCGGATGGAGATCTGTTGAACCAGTATTCATTTTCAAAAGCAAAAAAATTCAAGGAGGAAAGTGATGAAAATGCTCAGCCACAAAATAACGTCTCTGCAATACGAAGCAGTGATTCTTCAGGGAATTCTGCCACTAAAGAGAACTCTAACTCCCTGCCCAGAGTTAGAAATACATTTGCTTCCTTTCTGCAACGGAAAAACAAGCAGAGGGATGCTGTACTTGTTCCAGGAACAAGAAGCAGGTATGCTTGCATAACATGTTTCAGTAAGTAGTAAGATACTATTTGATATCCTAGTTGCTGAAATAACTTGAATACTGAAAAAGATAATAACTTTTTTTCCTGTACTTGTAGTCTTGAGCTGAGATGGAGAACTCCTTGTGCTAGACATGAAGTATGTGAGATAGATAAGATATCATAAATACATACATAAATAAAGAATATCAACTTTTTTACTGTAGCAATGAAGACTGAAGCAATTCAATACACTCTAGATTCAATACAGTCTAGTTTCTGGATATCAGTTAGCTAGGAATTGGCCATACTATTACAGGTCATGTGATAACTATTTTTTAATTAGAAGAAGTATAACCTCTTTGTGCCACATAAACAAGCATCTACTTGTGTATTGACATCATTACTATTTTTTTTGAAGCTGTACCTGGTCATACTGTCTGACAACTCATTTTACCAAACCCCATTCAGATAATGCTTATTTCTGCACCAGTACTTTGAGAAGAGGAACTTGTGTTTCTCTGGTTTTTGGTTTGTTGTGTTTGACCACACCTACTTGAATTGTTTTTATAAATGATTATCACAATTCTTTCTTATTGTGATTTTTACCTTAAATAATCTTAAGATTTGCATGTTTCAAAGATGTCCAACTTTGTAAAATAATCTTATACTAACATTTTCTAACTTACACCCTCCTGAGCTCAAAGATTTGTAACATTGCAGCAAAGATTAAGAATTGTCAGTGGTGGTAGCTTTTTCTCCAAATAAATGCTCAGTTTTTTTTTTTTTTAAAGACTAGTTACTAGTACTTGCCCTTCAGAGCTGCTGCCATAGAATGAGAACAGATTTGAGATTCCTCAATAAGAAGCAGTGAAGAATTTCATCACTATTTAGCTTTATAACAATTAATGAATATACCCTTAAATTTTGTAGGATTCCTAGATCTTTCCCTTTTTCAGATGAAGAACTTACTAGTATCTTTAGTCAATGAACACTGCATTTACAGATGCTTTTCCTAGTGAAATATAATATGACAATTACTTTACTGTTGTCTTTTAAATGCTGTCAGGAAGGACTAGAAGATCAAGACTATAGTGACTTGCCCATGGTCAAAATAACCTGTCTGCAAGTGCAATTCAAGAATTCAATGGATGTGTAAAATTAACTGTTGGATTTTGGAGATGAAATACTCATTTGCAGTGGCTTTCTTTGTTGCCTTCACCTGTATTATATTTAATTTCTTTTTCCCCCCCCCCCCCTTAGGTTTTTCTGCAATGAAGCAGATGAGCTTGATTGTAGAGCAAAGAATGACAGTGGTGAAATTCAAGATGTTGAGGAGGAATGCAAGAAACAGGAGGCAAAACATGTAGCAGAAGATGCTTCTCTGTTTTCAGGAACTGAAAAAACAAGGACTATCTCATTGCTTCCTGGAGAAACACAGAAAAGTTGCTTCCAGTGGTTTAGCAGCCTTGGAAATAATTCAAGAAATCCTGGTCTATCTAATATCATATCTTCACAGCACTTTGACCAACAGAGAAGCAACTGCGTGGCATCCCAGGCAGATGACATTAATGGAGTACAAGCAGGGAGTGGGGTGGTGTATGAATCTGATGAAGAATCCTCCCCCTTAACAGAACTGAACTGTTCCTCGCAGTCTCAAGGGTCTTGTGAGCCATCAGAATATAATTTGGAGTCTCCAAAGATGCCACAAGTGTGTAACAATAATTCAGAAACAGAAGTAAGAAAAC
Organism: Oxyura jamaicensis; assembly: GCF_011077185.1. Taxonomy (NCBI): domain Eukaryota; kingdom Metazoa; phylum Chordata; class Aves; order Anseriformes; family Anatidae; genus Oxyura; species Oxyura jamaicensis. The sequence continues at coordinate 37,646,311 of NC_048895.1, read as the reverse complement.
AAGACTTCTCAGCATTTGCTTTTACTTTTCATTAAGAAAGAAATTATGCTGTGAAGTTCTCTTTAATTGATATTCTGCAGATCGTGTAACTCCTGCTCACACAACTTTTTAGTGTTTATTATGCTTGCGTAGTATAGATTTACTTACTAGCTTAAATCAAGTCTGTTCTTTACATTTGTTTTTAGTCTCTCCATCGTGTGACATTGCAGTGGTTGGCATGCTTTAATTCTGTTCTTGTAATTGTTGAAGAAGTCCTCTCACCTTTTGTGTCAGCATAGCGTTTCTTACTAAAACTATGCTCAGGGTTTTGTGTAAGTTCTTAGAATCGCTGAAAACATGCGTTATAACTTACAGATGTGTGGATATAAAAATATGCACAATGTAAAAATGTCTTTTAAAGCCAAATGACTTTTTCTTTGAAGGAATTTGGCTCTACTTCAAAACTGGTTGATAATCGATGTACTCAGAGGCCTCCAGTAACTTCTGCTGTTCAAACTGACAGAAAGAATATGGTAGTAAAGATCAAGGTAAGAATTCCTTTAATTTTACCATTGATTTTCAATGTTCAGTAGAAGTAGTCTCTTGCTAGTTCTTTCACTAAAAGTTCTAGAACCAATATTTAACAATGTGCCTGTTAGCAAAAGAAAATTGCTTTCTTACTCATCTGTATCAGAGCTGAGATGAAATATAACCAGGCCCCCTATGACTGATGTGGCTGCTATTTTGGGGGTTTTAAACACTTCAGCATAAATTAAGTAGCCAAGATAAAGAAAAATTCTTCTTAGTTTTCCTTTGGCATGCTAAATATTTAAGTTTTATTATGCAAATTGAAGTCGTGTTCAGATAAAGTCATAAGATAATCCTATTTAACTGCTTGTATGGATGAATCTACTGGTTCAGCAGTCTCCTGTCCTTTGGCTAGAAAAAGCATACTTACTTTTAAAAACCTGGAAAGGTTTTAATGAAGCATCCTTGTTTAGTTGCTTTAGTTATAGCCATTGTTTGACATTTGACTCTCCTTTCACGTTGAGTTTATACTTTCCTTCAGAGTCAATGCTTTAGTTACGTTTCCTGTTGGGCACCCTTAACGTTCTTTCTTTGGGGTTTCTTAAATGCCTAACAAAGAATTTGCGTTCCCTGTCTTCAAGTTATTTGTAAGAGCTTTACCTATCTATCTAGACTAGAAAACTTCTAAAACCTTAATATCTGAGTGTTCTAGTTCCTTAGATGTTGTCCTTAGAATTGGCCAAAAGATTCTTAAATCAAAAGAAGACACTTCTATTCTTTGGAGTATACCCCTACTAGCTTCTTTCTCATAGATTAAAAATCACAAGCTTTTTGCAAAAGAGTACTGTTTTATGCAATAGTGGCACCTTGTGGTTACTTTATTAATTTATGTGTTAAACTGGGACTTGCATCTTTATATTCTCCATTCTCCACACCTACTTACAAAACTGATGCTTTTTCATTAGAATAACATTTTGCCTGCTTCTCTTCAGCAAGGCTAAGCAATGAAATGAAATCATCCTGAGACTGAAAGTTGTATGACTTTCCTTTTAATAATGTGTTTAATCTGTTTTGCTTAAATAGTCATTTCTTGCATTAAAGGTATATTGAGAGAAGGAATATATTAAATATTGGGCAATACATGGTATGAAGGTACTGAGGTAATGTAAAATTAATCTAAGCATATTTTCAGGATGCTTGGAGCTCTTCAGGCAATATAAATCAGCTGAAAATCCATCATGACAGTAAGGTTATTTTAAACCAGGCCTCTTGGCCATGTATTCTCTCTGCTACCTTTATGTGCTAGCAATAATACTTAAAATCAGCTGGACTGGAAAAATTACCTGACTGAAATGTCACTTGACGACAACAACAACAAAGAGGTTAGTTTTGGAACTTTGGCTTGCTCATACTCACAAGCTCTTGTGAGTTGTAGCACCACTGAGACCACTGGAACAAGTAGCCAGAATTGAAGGCATGGGATGGAGATGAGGAGCACGGCTTCTGCCTCAATTTTCCCTTAGGTTTGCTAACTAAAGTGTAAAACAAGGAAAATCTTTGCTGGTACTAAGTACACAAGAAGATAATGAAGGGAATAGTGAGTTCTGGATTTAGCAAAGATGAGGACGATCACTTAAAACATAAATAATTTTGATTTTGGTGATCTAAATAACATGGCTGATCTGTAGCTAAGTCTAATAATTGAGGGAGGTGATCTGGGGAAGCGGTCAGCTTTTGCTCTGGTTCCAATCTAGAATGCAAAGTGCCTAGCCTCTCAATTTTAATGCTGAAGCTAACAAACATTTCTTTAATCAATGCCTATAAAATAATGAGTTCTTTAGGACCTTGTAGTCATTTCTGTGAAGCATTCCAGCTCTGTTTTTTACTGCTCATTATTGCCCTATAAGTTATTGTGATCTCAACAAAGAGGCTAATATTGACAAAAGAAAAACAATCTACTCTGGTTTAAATTTTCTTAATGGGTACTGAACATGCAGCTCTGCCCCCTTTGGGATTGGTTAATTTAACTTACAGGTCTGTTGGTTTTCAAAACCACAAAAAGTAACCAAGTATTATGTACACATTTAGTGAAATAGCCGAGGTGATAAACAGCATAATAACCCATCAGTATGGGAAAGGGTGAGAGCAGTGTTTGACAGGACTATAAGTAATTGTGGTTAGGGATGAGAGCACTAGATGTAAAAATTAAACTAACATTTGCAGAAATTAGGTCTTGTCAAAATCAGTTATGTGCCTGTAAATATCAGGAAACAGATTTGGTGCTTGAAAACTGAAGACAATTGAAAACAATATATGCATTTTTAATAAAAAGGATATATAATCTCTAGAATAAATTATCTACTGAAGCAATGCATTTTGCTTTAGTTGACGTCTTCAAACTTCTGACTGGTTTCTTCTGAGATGTGTGTTCTAGCCCAGCACAACTACTTTGAATTCCAGGTACAGAAAAATGTCCAGCTGGAGGTATAATAATCCTTGGGGTACTGATACTTTTCAGAGTGAAACCAGAGGGTGGCTTCCATTAAAATTGTGAAGGTGGACTTGAAAAGTTTTTTGTTGTGTTCTCATGGGGAAAAAAATATTCAGTAGACTTTAAAAAACATATTTCAAACAAATGTGCTTTTGCAACTCCTTAAAATGCAAGGACCTACGGATGCTGTTTGCCAGTTCTTAGAGCTGCATTATCTCTGTGTGGCACAAATCATTTTCAATTTGAGAAGCTTTGTAAATATATATTGTTGGGGCTAATCAGTTTGCATTACCTCAACGCAATGTAAAGCTCTTCTATTTTTCTGATTATAAGCACCTATTTTTCTGATACAGCATTATAGATTTTCATTTTAACCATTTATAATTCAATATTAAAAATCTCACAGGTTCCTGGTTTACACAAATCTGGTTCAGTAGGGTCACGTATTGTGACAAAACTCAAGCCATTGATACCAGCTAAAGTAAGTGGATTAAGAAAAAAACTGTCCCCTGTGCAGAAGAGAAATCACTGTGATGCTGAAAATAAGCTGGGACTGCAAGCCACCATTAGTGAACTATGGAAAAATTTCCAGTTTAAAAGGTAAGTTGCTTTAACCCTTTAGTTAGCAGCCTGTGAACTTTTTAAAATTTTTTCCAAAGGAAAAAATTTCAAAGCAGACTCTATACATGTTTGCTGCAAACAATTCAATAAAGGTAACAGCTTAAGATAGATATCTTCTACATACAGTTTTTAATTTCCTAAGCCAATTCACTTATTCATTATTCAATATAACCATGAAGTATGATTTCTGGTAAATATGCTCTTTACTTCTCATTAGCTTTTTCCTAACCAGCAAGAACTCTTGACTAAAATCCATTTTTTGAGGTCGTACACTTAGTGTGACATAATTTATATGAAAGATATTGCTATTAGGTTTGACATCAAACACTGAAAGGCTTAGCCTAGATGCAAAGGTGCATTAGAAACTGTCACTTAATTGAAAGCAAGGTTGTTATTATTTCATTTTGTATGTCTCTCACATTTTGGGATGGTTGATCATCAGTTCTGTTCTGCTTTCAAAGTGATAGTGAATTGATGGAGTTCTTCTGGATAAACTGAAGATATGTATATTTTTTACCTATTACTTAATTTCATGTAATTAAAATAGCTGTTTATTAGCTTTTAGAGGATTTTCTTTTTTGTTTCTCAAAATATTTTCCCTGCTGCCAGGACTTACTTAGATCTGAATGTTTTTATTGTGTTTGCAGATTTTAAGTGTTTTGAAATTAGCCTTGTGGACAGATATATTTTTTTTTTGATGGCAAATATCATGTGGGATGCTAAAATATTTTGTCCTCACCTCAAGATTCACAGGATACTTAAGATACTACAGTTCTTCAGAAGACTAGATGTTAAGGAAGCATGTACCATATTCTACTCTGGGTTATACATACTGTGCTTCAAATGCAAAGCTAGTAATTATAATTTTATTTACAGGATATCTGAAACCACTTAAATAACTTCCAGTGAAGTTTTTCAGCAGTAGTGAAATTGGACCTAAAACTTTCTATCATAGACTTTTGTTCTGGTTTTGTGGATCAGTGTGTAGTTGGGTGAGGGCTCCTGTGTTGTATCAACCCAAATGTTCTTACAGGTGTTAAGTTCGAAACATATAATGTCATAACATTGCTGGGCTTTGTTTTGTCTCTTTCTTTTGTACAGAGATTATGAAAGACTTCCTTCTTGTAAAAAGTCAGATCCCTTGTCTCCAATCAAAGATAATATCCAGCTCACTCCAGAAACAGAAGAAGAAATCTTTAATCATCTTGAACGTAGTCATGTTCAGAGAGCTATATTCCAATGAATTGTATGCTGTGCACAGTAGAATTCATTTTAATCATTGTCAAAATTTATCTTCTGGATCTTATCAATATCAACAACTTAGTTTGAAAATCAACTGTATATTTTAGTCTGACTTGATTTGTCATCTCTTTTTATAAAAGCAAGTTGAAATGTACAGTTTTATACAGACTGGAATAAAGCCTTCAGTATCTCTGTTCCCTTGTTCAAAGCTTAATGCTAAACTTCTGTCCAAATTATTTTCAGCTGCTTCTGAGCATTTGATGTAGATCACATAGATATGATACAATTTCCTACAACAGTTATGGCCTTCCCTTTGCAGAAAACAGCAGAAAATGTTTAACTTTTAAGATCATTTTAGGTTGATCATTTTCTTGCCCCTTCCTTCTCTCTTGAACCTACTTTGTCTCCAAGACTGGAACAGAACTACAGTTCAGTATTTACTATCACTATGCTTCCGGTATTCAGATAATGTTTCTTTTGCTGTAAGGTAAGATTTGTTCTCTTAATGGTTAACTTTCTGTACTTACCATATGATACAGAAAGATGTGTTTTGGGTGAGAATAACATGAACTGCAGAAAGGGGACATCTCAAATATTTTCATAAATGTTTATATTTTTGTACCCAAATATTACCATCAACAGAATGATTTCTGAAAACAGTGTTCCTCCATTTCACCTGCTCTTTCCATCTTTGTTTTCTTGTCTAAGAACACAGGCAAAATACCAGTCCTCAGGGCTGAGGCTTACAAATGAATATTGTCTTTAAAACAAACTAAGTTTTAGTCTTCAATATCTGAGTAGCTTAAGGGAAAGAAACCAGGAGGGTTCTTGTTTTGGATGACTACTCGTGAAAGCGTGTGACGGCTTTTCAAATCTTTACCTTTTAAAAATCAGGATTTGAGTCTGTTCAAAGATATATCTAAAAGTTTTCTTGTTTGTTTCTGTTATCCTTTTAGGAAATAGTAATATGTTTCTCTGCAGCAGATGAAGGTACAAAAGAATATCTTAACCTATTAGGTGTATGCTTTCCATTCCTGACATAAATACTCTATTCCCCATCTTTAAGCCTTTTTGCAAAAAGATGGTTTGAGATTGGCCTATGAAAGACAGTTGTTGAGTTTTTTATGCTGTCTACTTCTTTACTGTTTAGGAAAACTTGCATCCATAAAATTAAGGGGAGTGAAGAAGCTGCTTACATAAGTAGGTTTTGTGTACCTTTGTGCAAATAGTCCTTTTATTTCTACATTTGTGTAGAAGGCATGGTCTACAAGGAATTGAAACAATGATGCTGTAAAGCAGCTTCTCACATGTACCACTAGAAAATCCCTGCTCCTGAGACACAATTTTTTAACATTGCGTTTTCATCTCTTGGATGATGTGATGAATAAAGGTTAGTGATAAATGCTTCTGTTCCCAGCCATTAGAACTATTTGTAAGATTTAGTTTTTGTGTGTTGCTACAAATAAGTTCATAATGATAAATATTTTTTTGAAGGGAAAATGTAAAAATAATTGGTTCTTCTCCATTGCTTATTTATCAGTGTGGGAGGAGTAAGGTTACTTTGTACAGGCTATTCTTGCTTGTTGAGTATGGCCATGTGTTCCTGCATTAGTGGATCATCAGAAGAAATAAACTACCAGTGTCAAGGACAGGTACTTCTAAGGGAATATAGGACATCTGCCATGAAATCTACACGTGAGAATAATACTACTGTTTTAAACTTACCTGCTAGTACAGCCCTACCTGTTTTTGTAGTTTACTTATTGAAAGTGCCTCCAATTGTTCTGCTCTAGCTTCTTTGAAAAGAGAAAATCAGAGGAAATAAAGCAAGCATTATATGTATATGTATGTTGACACTTTTTTGTCATAAACAGGTGCCCCATTCCTGTCTGGACAGGAGAGTAAAAAAAAATATATATAACCAATGCCTTAAAAGCCACAGGGCATGTAAAAACTTTCTGGAGCGTTATTTCAATGGTAGGTATTAAGGAAATTATTCATACAAGAGCGCTTCTTGACTGTATTTTATGTTCTTAAAGTAGATATGTTAAGATTATCTGTGTTTAACTCTTGTGTTTTGTGCTTTGGACGTCTTGGGTTCTGACCCCTTTTCCAATTATAGGGGGTTCTTTTTCAGAAGGGTTGTTTTTCAGAAGACATCTTTCTAATAGAGTAAAATTCTCTTATAAGTAAGCATATATTACATGTAATAATGTGTAAGACTTATAGTAAAATGTGGAGTTCTCAGTCTGTTTTATGAAAGATGCATGATAACATACATGTAAAGTAATTTGTGCAAGACTATTAATGAGTTCAAACAGACTCTAGGCAAGGTAATATTCCATAGTAAAAAAAATACTCAATTTCAGAATGGTAGAAATTGTTACAGGTGATGGGGGGGAGGGGGGAGGAGGAAATATAATGTACCAATGAAAAGAGGAAAAAAAAAAAAAAACTTGGAAAGAAAGGGAGATTCTGGCTTTAAAAAACAGGAAAAAATAGGCATTGGAAAGTTGGAGGATATCAGGGTGGCTGGGAAATGATTCAGGTGCAGAGGAGGAAGTAAGAGCAGATAGCACCCATCAAACGTGTGTTGGTATGGTTTTTTGTTTGCTTGCTTTTAACATACTTTTTACTTATTTAGTTCTATATAATTTATCTAGTTTTATCTGCAGGGTTTCAAAGAATTCTATCAAAGTGGATAACATTTCTATGTCCTATAAGAAGAGTGAATTTGGACTATAAAGGCCAAATGGACTGATGGTAGTCTAATCAAGCCTCGCTTCTGAAAGTGCTGACTACCTGTTCCTTCATCAGAAAGGGGATATAAAGTGCAAATATTCAGTATTATTGTGAATGAATACAACAGAGCATCTAAAACCAAGTCAAGTAATGTTCTCAGAAGTATAGGTAAGTGACTCTTCCAAATCAAACTGAGTCTGTTTAAATCTTTCTTCTAGCTACAGCAGTTGTTATTCTCATGTTCTCTCTTTCATGAATTGATGTAATAGAATTGTTTTTACAGGATGGTGGAATATTTAAAGACTAGGCCTTTACAACCTTTGTAAAAACTACGTTGTTATGGTATTTTAATAGAATTTGCAATATTGTGGCATTTTTGTTTATTATCAACAGATACTGTTACTGCATGATGTATTAGATGTCCACAGTATTCCTGTTTTTATGTAGCAATTTGTTTAACTTTTTCAGAATTGTGATTTCTTTTTTACCTAAGTGGTGTTAAGAGACCTTTCTTTGCTCTTACTATTTGCTTTAAAGAATAACTACCAGCTCCCTTTTCATTGCGAGGCGTAATTGGTATGCTTTATCTGGTTTTATTTCTTTCGATCTGTTGTTTCATGTGTGCATGATGATGGTTCCAACAATGCCTTGGAATAATAATATAGTACCAAACTAAAATTATTGACATAGGGAAGAAAAGAAGGGAAATCCCTTTCTGAACAGTAGAGGTCACTTCACACTGGTAAGAAACCTGAATCTGGCTGCAATAACCTAGGATTTGGCTGTAATAGTCTATAAATGAGCCTATTTGTTGCTGTCCTGTGGCTCTCTTCTGTTATGTACCTTTGAATTTCACAGTGAAATTACAGGGTGTTGGAATAGTTGTGCTGGCTGGGTAGGTAATGCAGAAACCAGGTAATGTAGTTTCAAGAGCAGTTGTGGGGCTGATGGCAGACAGCAAGGTTTAAAACAATTCCTGAATTTGTTGGCTCTAAAGTCGTATATAGTTATAGGATGAACTACTATTGAATTACTGTTTTTAAGGGTACTTAAAGGGTACTTATTTGCTGCAGCTAAATAATAACTGTCAGAGCTAAAGGCATCAGTAAAATACTGATATCAAGTCTTAAGAATTATGGATAGCAAAAACAAATCTTTTCAAAGCTATTAGAAAGGGCTCTAGATGTTGAAGCACTGGGTCTGATGAGGACTTCATCTATTTTTCTTGGTTGTTCTTGTCAAATCAAGATTCCTTACAAGATTCCTTATATTGGGATAGCAGATACAGCACAGTCTTTCAAATATATAGAATAGAGCAGGCAGGGAATATGACTGTGCATCTGTACTGTGCTAGAAATAGGATGAATTCTGCACAGATGTGTTGGATGATGAAAACTTAAAGGTGACAAAGAAGAAGCTGGCATAAAAAGGAAAAAGCAGCAGGGAGAGTTAATAACAAAGCAAACTTGTTCTATGGAATGGGATTGAAGTGGCATTTGAAATCAGAAGAGGTCTAGAGTATTCTGCTAGAGACAGAGGGGTTTGTTTAAGGCACATGTTTAAAATTATTTACATCTTACTGTCTGCAGAATCCATATTCTAGGTATGAAGAGAATTTTGAGATTTACAAGAATATTGGTTAAACTTGATGTAATGACTTCAGTAAGTAAAAAGAAAAAAAAAAGACTGGGACGTCTCTACTGTGCCCCGCACAGTAGATGTAGCTCAGTAAAATAGACAATTGTGTCAGTCTAAAATCTGGTGCTTTATGTGTGTCTCATTTATTTCTGTTATGACTCTTGATTATCTGTGATTGTTAAAAATAACTTGTCACCGTCACTGGAGACTGAAGGATATTTTTCTGTGGTGAATAACATAAGTTACTATACTACCTGGAGTAGTAACTTCTCCCTTGTTTCATTGTTGGGTTTGGCATATGTGTTCCAAAGTGCATGATCTCAGTACTGGTGACCTCCTGTCCTCTCTAGAAAGTTGGGAAACAAACTTCCTTCATGTAGGAGGCTTGAGGAAATACTAGGTCAGCAGATGAAAATGCTTGTCATGGAGACATGCCTTTTGTGAAGGATTATTTTCTATTCCAGCAGGACTCGTTCTCTACAGGCTCCCATGATTCATGATTTTACTTTTACCATATAAAACTTTTAACAGGGTATGTACCTGTGTGAGGTCCTGTTCTGGGGAGGATTCTTTAATAGCTTCTATCTTACTGTGTTTAGGGTTACAAATATGCCTATGTCCTGGAGCAAGGGCTAAAGATAGTGTGTGTCTATAAGAAAGAAAAATCTAAGTTGCACTACTCTACATTCCTGTTTGACATAAGCTGTAGGATTTCTTTTAGTTTATTTCTAGTGCAGTATCTCAAGGAGAACCAGAGTTTACCTTTTAGAAAACGTTACTTTAAGTACTTGCAGTCAAGGAGGAATCATTGCAATGCTTGGTAATAACAGAAGTGCTCAAATGATGAATTTGTTCTTTAGGTTTTTAAGTCTGGCTTGTCTTTCATCCATTGGCTTGAGTTATCCTTGTCTGCTGTATTAAAGGAGGTCAGTTCTGCAACATTTGTTACCTCATTTAAAAGGAAAAGTCTAGATGCATTTCTTCTATTAAAATCAATAATTGAATTTAATATAATTGACTTTTCTGAAATAAGATTATTTTTCCTCATTAATAATTTCTGCTTCTGCTACTCCTCAGCAGAACTCAACATTACTCTGAGTGAGAGCGATTCCAGAAATACACTAGAATTTACCACTCTGAAGCAAAATGAATCTTAATTTTGGTAGTCCTTTACAGGTAGATGTAAGTGGATCAGAGGCTGTTGTTTGGCCACCTCAGTTACTGCCAGAGGGTGTCAATACTTCAGTAGTAGCAAGAATAAGAAACAAGGCCTGGATCTTAAAATAATTTGTGATTTTAATTGGTTGATTTTTTGTTTCTTTAAAGCAGACAACTACTGTTCTTGGTAGTAACAAAATAAACTTGTGTATTCTGCCTCCACCATAAACACGTTTATCCTAATTCAGAGCTGGGTAAGCCTGAGATTTATAAATCAATTTTACATAGGCCACTAAACGTCTTAGCTGTCATCAGCAAAGAAGTTATTACTTTTTCTTTTTTTAAAAAAAGGAAGATTTAGCTGTGTTCTTACCATGTTCTTATTAGCGCTCCCCAAACAATTTTGAAATACTTTTAACTGAAAGGAAAGTAAGGAGTTGAGTTGTGCTTGAATATGTATGTGATGTGTTAAATCAAAAATCTTTTCTTAAAAAAAAAAAAAGAGGCTAATCAGAATATTTGCTAGAAACCTAAAAATCCAGGTGATTTTTTCATTCCTTTAGTCCTTAGAGATAACTGTTACAGCATTAGGGTAGTGTTTTTTAGTTTTAGTTTTTCAATAATCAATTACTCTGCATCTTACTTGTGCTTAAAAAGCCTTTTCTCTAATCCTGTTAGAGAAGGTGTTTAAGAGTATTTTTCTTTTATCCTAAACTGAGCAAATTGCAGGTAGAAAACAGTAAATGCCTCTTAATGGCATTTCATAATTGGTTAACCAAGTTGTCATTTACTGGATTATTTGGGCCATTTTTCAACTGAAGTTATGTAGATGTTTACTGCTCCTCTTTAAGCTGGATAAATTGGAACATTGTTTTTTCTACCAGCATATTTAATTTGCTCACATGTCTGTAGAACGTGGAAAGCATTTGACTTCCCTCTTTGCTGCAGTCACATAAATGACTTTGGTAAACTAGTTCATTTCCCACACTTTAGCTTGCAGACTGTGTAACGAGAAAAAGAAATGTTCCAATCCTGCTGCTTAAGGATGTCTGCAGAGATTTGAAAGGTCTTTGTTTAGAGAGAAAACGAATTTCAGGCATATTCCAAATGAGCCTAATTGCTTAGGCAGTTACTTGTTTGCAACTGCTTATAATATGGAGCCCAAAAGTGAGCTGAATTTGAACTGCAGTGAAGAGTTATCCTGGTAGGAAAGTTATCATTGTTTTTACTATAAGCAATTGAGTTGAAAGGATGCAAATACAGAAGTGGAATTGTCATTGTACACAGGATTATCCTGATTAATCTAGCTCAAATAGAAGCTGCAAGGATTAGGATAAATACTAAATGTACAAAATGCTCAATCATGCAACTGAGAGATCAAGACTGATGCAGAGGAAAATGTAAAGTAATATATTTGGTTGTATGATTATATGCTGCTACGAGTTCTTTTATAGTATACAGAGAACTAATACATATATCATCTACAATACAGTGGAACACAAAGCAGCTCATTGTGATCCTTTAATGGGAAGGCCCGTATTTCAAGAGTCCCTATTATTTACCAGAAACCTTGGGACAAGAATAGCTCCTTTTTCCTACTACTTTTTCCTTCTCATCAGCTCATGAGTTGAGTACCCCCTTGTTAAAGGCTGACACTTTTTTCATTAAAGGAAGTATTATAATAAAGTAATAATCAGATTTTGATTTTTAATAAACACTGAAATATGGAACCTTTTGGTTGCATGGCATTTATACAGTTGTTAAGGAATTGCTTAAATGCTTGTTTTGGCCAATGATAATATTTCCTACATAACCATAGCTAATTCTCCTAATTGCTTCAGCACGCAAGTGCTCAAACACAAGTAATTTGGGATAGTGCTGCTCAGAGAAATCCAAGAACCAACATCTCAGGGAGGCTCAACACCTTCTAACATCAATTCTTGGCAATTAATTCAGTTGGAGATTGCACAATCACTTATGTAGTAATCAATTAATGATTGCATTTATTTTTCTTTCTTATAGAGATACTTTTACCATGCATCAGATGTAGACGGAACTTCATTGAAACTGAATAAATATATTTGCTACAGGTAGAGTTATAATGCTTTGATTTTGGAAGATTCTAGGAATCAAGAATGTCCTAAAAAGTCTTAATTTTATTAATTGGTATTGTTATCATATGTGGAAATGCTGAAAAAGTTGTTATATATGGGCTAGAAATAGCAGCTAAAAATAACATTGAATTTTAATACAAAAGGTAAGGTTAGTGAAAATCCAGACCATAGCTGTCCTGTTTATTCTTCTCATTTAGAATTTAAGTACCAGTTGGGAAAAAGGCCTGTCACAGAAACCATTCATGTGACATATGATTTAAGTAGAATAGTTGGCAAAATCAGCTCTCAACTGATAATTGTTCACTTGCGTTCACTGTGTCTTAAATGAATGCAGAGATTGAGGTCAATTGACATCCAAGTTTATACCATGAACGTATTTTTTTAGTAACTCTTTTTTAGAAAAACAAAGTCATTTTAACAAATGAATGCCATTGTCTGAGAGAGACAAATAAAACTTTGGTTAGTTCCCATCTCACCCTTTTTCTTCAATCAAGGCTATTTCATATCAGTTGATGCTAATTTTAGTATATCTGTAGTTTTATTAGCAAATGCAATCACTTTCAATGTTGACTTGGATTGAAGTGGACACTTAAAAAAACTGTCTAGTTACAATTAAACATCAGCATTGATTTCTAAATTATTTCTAGAGTTAATATAGACAACACTTCTGAGATTGCTATCTGCAAGAAACTTTTTGTTTAGTAGTGCTTTTTGTTTGGTTGGCTTAAAAATAAAAAACAAATAGTAGTCTGCTGATCTAGAGTTGCTAAGCAAAGTAGGGATTAATTACTGGCCTAAAAAGCTAATCAAAACTAAGCTGGATTGTCCTGTTAATATTATATGAATGTTCAGGGACTTCAAAAAATAAGCTAATATTTGTTCTGGCCTAAAAACCTAGTTCTTGGAGGTCATTCACAGTGAGAACATCCATCTTCTGCTGAACTATAAAAATGATATAATTTTGGAGGTTTCTGTGGTTGGCCTAATTTTCTCTTGGTTTCCTGTGTCTGGCATGCACATTTTGCCAATGCCAGAGTTGTGAAGTGGTATCACCCGTAAATTGCCATTGGAAGGTCTGTGCTCATGTGAGGTTGGTCTGCTCTTTGACCACTTTCTGACAGACTCACAGATCTGAGTGTGGAACTTGGTCATGATGGAATGATTATAACTCCAGTTTTTAACACAGAGAATAGTTTGTATTAAACTGGAACGTAAAGAGAGCATTTTCAGTCTTTTTCAGAAATGTCCCAGTACATCTAGTACATTGGAACTAAGTAATATAAATTTCATGGAAGTAACAGATAAACAAGGGTATGGTTGGTGGGGAGTGTGGGGAAGAAGAATTAGAATCAAGTATTTTACCTTTTAGGGACTATCAGAGCAGCCCAACTCTGTTGAAAGGATAGATACAGCCTGACTTGTTTTCCCCTACCTAGTTCACTGCACAGTAATTAAATTTCAGAAAAAGAGCTTTTAAAAAAAAATATTTTGTATTCTAAACATCCAGGATAGCAGATAGCAATGTGGATCTGACTCCTTCATTAGGCTGACTGTCACTTTCAGTCTTTCTGATCAGGCTACCTCATTATCAGCAACTCAATAGATGTCTGTCTTCTGACATTTTAAGCATTAAGATGCAGGAAGGAAAAACAAGACAGGAATAACTTCAGTGGGTGAAAACAATCCCTACAATGACAGCACAACCCATTTTCTTTTGGACTGCTATTAAGATTATCTTTGCAGTGGTCCAGTTGGATAGGTAGGAAATAAGATGTGAAAGAAAGCAACAAACACCACCATTGGGGAGATACTAGTCTGTGGTAGAAAATGCAGATTTTCTTGCAGTTTTAGAAAAACAGATGTCTGTGGATATGAAGCTAATTTCCCCCCCAGATGAGCAGGATTCTTCACAAAGATTGTGTCAGACCTTAATAGCACTCCAACCTTCTCATATTATCTAATATTTATTAAATTGATTTTCATGGGTTTTAGTTCAATTTTTGCATACTTTAATGCCACATAATCTCAGTTCACTTTAAACTACATTATTTTTCACAGCAGTGTAACATTACTTTGTGGACTGGTTTTTACTTATTTCTTAAGCCCTAATCCTCTTTCTTTAGGAAATCTGCTGTTAAAACCAAGGAGCATCCCTGTCAATGTCAGTAAGGGTTAAACGATATGAAGCCATAATTGGAACAACCATAATTTCTATTTCTGAGAGAGACATTTTGGCACTTGGGAGGGAAAGAACTGTTTCTGATTCAAAATACAGTACTCCTATCTCTAAAAGCACTTGAATTGTGTTTCAGAATGCATTGTTGGATTCTGTTTGCTTATTTGATTTACCCATTGTAATAGCTGAGTATTTCTTTATTTTCTGTATTACAGGGTAAATGAGCTACATTCTCTGCATTTTTCACCACTCTAAAGTCAGCATAGGGCCATATCGCAATGAGAAAAGAATTTGAATGGAATAGGGCTCTTGTGACCACTTTTCCCAGGGGGAAGGCTTGTAGCCAGGAGACTGAATTACATGTTACAGGCAGGTACTG
Organism: Oxyura jamaicensis; assembly: GCF_011077185.1. NCBI lineage: Eukaryota > Metazoa > Chordata > Aves > Anseriformes > Anatidae > Oxyura > Oxyura jamaicensis. Next base: position 37,631,243 of record NC_048895.1, on the reverse strand, counting down.
CTGCTGGAATTGCAGGGGAGATGAATGTGATGACTCTAATGAAGAATCTTAATTTATGGATCGTGGTCAGAGCTGCATGACTAGACTAGAGATTGTGTGTCTTCTGCTAGCATGTTCTACCACAACAGTCTTCTAGGAAGATTCAAACTACATGGAATTTACTGCTTCACATAACTTGTGTAATTCAATGTCTAGAGGTATTTAATTTATGATGTAAGTAAACTGCTGTTAAAAATAAATAAAAATTGTGTTCTGGTGTGGGGAGAGTGCAATAATGCTTGGCTTAGAGAGGCAGGCTCCAAATCCAGGAGTAACTAGCTAAATTGGTGTAATTTCTCTGGTTCATTTACTGTTTTTATCTTAATTAGCTGATGGTCCATTATTGAAAGCCCACTATCATACACATAACTTTAAATGTGCATAACTTTAGATGACAAAAGAAAAGTGGGACTGCAAGTGAAATCCTTCTTCACTACAGTAGAGGAAAGCTTGAATAAGTATTCTTAAAATGATTGTTTCACTCTATACTAATAATGCTAAACAAGCTTACATCTTGAAAGAAGTGATGAAAATGGAGATTAATGTAAGTTCAATAACAGTGGTTTTTTGCATAGTTTGCTGGCTGTATTATTTATTGTCTAACTTCAATTCTGTGTCAGTGAGATTAGAATAAAAATCTGTACCCTGGGGAATTACAGAAGTCTTCTGTGGACTGTATCAAAGGAATACCAAGCAACTATTCACTTCAGAGAAATTGCTGTTAAGATTACAGACATGCGTGACTCTTCAAGACAATTTCGTGAATTGTTTTTCACCACTTGTCACTGCTGGTTTAAAAGGATACATAGAAGCAAAAGAAATGTTGATGTTTTAATTCCTAAATTAAAATGAGGCTAGGGCAAAGAAGGGAAACCTATACAGCAGCTTTGTGTTTTTCCTGCTAAGGAAACACTGGATGGCAGCCAAGTTTTAAAATATTTTATCTGTACTTGTTTTAAAACTTTGGCCACCACAACTTATCTATGTTACCTAAAACTTTTATGTGTGTTAAGCAGTTGTTTAACAAAAATTGCTTTTCTGAGAGTATGTGAAGGTCAAACTGTTATAAATATGGTGAGGTTTATCTGCATTTTTATTGATTCAGCTAAGCACTGACACTAGGTGTGCTTCTAAATTTATTTTTTTCCTTAAAACCAATTGAAACTTGACTTGAGAAAACTGATCAGAACAGAGGAAGATAATTTTATTGCATCCTTGAAGCTTATGTCTTAAAATCAATGGTATAATACACTTTAACATGAAGCTAACTGACTCTTGGTCTTTCTCTACTGTCAAACAGAAATTCATCCAACAACAAATGGGAAGAAAGAAGATTGGTTTGGAAGCAAAACAAGAACATTTTTTTGAAATAGCTGCTGAAAGCCAGGGGAATACAAGATAAAGTCATTAGCTCACGACATACGAGAAATCTGTGGAAGAATAAGCAGTAAGTCATCAAAGATTAGGATACTACCTTCTCTCACACCAGGAAAAAATGTGCTTTCTGTTCTTCTATAAAATGGAAAAAAAAAAAAAAAAACAACTAAAATTTGGTATCAAAAACTATTGAAGTTTTCCAAAAATCCTCTTGGTAAAATACAATACAACGTAAGGCAACACAATGAAGTAAGCTTATCAATTATTAAAATATTTACATTGCATTAAATAAGATTCTGCCAGACCTCCTATCAACGGTAAAAAAAAAAAACAACAATGCTTCCTATAGCTTCCTATATAATCTTTGAGTTAATGGTGAAATCCAAGTTAATGATAACTTATAGTACTTTAACAAAACCAGTGTTTCAACTTAAAGGTGGATAAAGGTAACTGAATGCTTTATACTTTGTAGCAGTGTGCATACCTTAGAAGGCATGAGAGCTCTGGTGTTCTTTGTAGGCAAAAATCTCAAATCTATTTCATTACCTGTGTCTAGAAATCCAATTAGGTAATGTGTTGTTGTTTTAACAAAACACAACATGTTACCATACATCCCTGGAAAACATGTGTGACTGCTTACTGAGTATTACCATGTTTAAACAAAACGAAGTGATCCTGAAGTACAAATGTTCTACACAGCATGTGTAAAGTAATTATTCCACTGCCCTTGACACTGGTACGGCTTGGAGTACTGTTTTGGGCACCATAATTCAAGAAAAATGTAGACTTACTGGAGACAATCCAGAATGGAGTAAGAAGTATGAGCAACAGTCTGGAGGGAGCAGGAGGGAGGATGGAAGGAATTGGCATTGTTTAGTCTAGAGAGGAGAAAACTGAAGAAAGATGGGACGACAGTCTATAAACGACAGTCTATAACTGTGAAGTGTGTTACTGCAAAGCAGAAACTATAAACCATAGATAGCAAAAAGAAAAAAAATGAAAAAAAGGCAGCAGAGGAAATTAAATGTTACCACTAAAAGTAACTGTCCTTTGATAGATTAGTTAAAGGTTTAGTAAAATTTTCTGGCTAAATTTGTTTTTAAGTTTGGCAGATATTTGTATTTAATATTAAAAGTTGTCAAGTAAATTCTGTACATAGATTCTAACTTCTAAGTCCATTCTAAAAACTTACCGATAAACTCACTAGGATCTCTTGATTTTTATATTAAACAATCTTCTGCAATAGATTGTGCCCATTTGAGTTGATGGGATTCTAATTCCTGAATGTAACTGAGTTGAAACTAAATATGATCTGTGCCACTGCTATAACTTTTTATGTGGGTTTTAATTTATTTTTTTCATACCAACAGGAAAATTTCAGGCTTATAATGGTTCAATCTCAACTTCTAATTGAGTTTTGCCTTTGTATGGGCTACTGAGCAGAAGCATGATTTTTGCTCACAACCAAAGTTAATTCTGTGCACAACCAAAGTTAATTCTGTGTACAATCTGGGCCTTTTTCTAGTCTTATTCTATTAACATTTCCGGAATTAAAATGTGGGTTTAGAGACTTTCAAACCATAGCTTTTCAGTTGTTCTGAATCTTTCTGTGCTTAATGAGGAAATTTGTTTTTTCCTTTTTATATTCATCTTAATAATTCTTACTGTTCTGAAGTTGAGTTTTTAGTCATCTTGCTCCATACCTGCTCCTTTCTGTATATCCATATAATAAACTCACATCTGCACATGAGCACAGACTGGGTGAAGAACTCATTGTGAGCAACCTGACAGCGAAGGACTTGGAGGTTCTGGTGGATGAAAAGCTTGACGTGATCTAGGAAAGCCATTGCCTCTCTTAACATATTTTAGGTTGTACACCAGAAAAGCTAAAATGAGGGGAAGAAAAGAGGTTGTCTAACAAATTAGAATAACTCACCTCAAACCCATTCCTAAGTCCAGGAATAAACAGTCATCACATTATCCTTCTCTCCTGGCCTTGACAATTTTGCCTGTATATAACTGGGTGATAAAACAATATTCTTGGAAAACAAATGCATTTCAGCAAGAAAGCAAAGATGCACTTTTATTCTGTACAATGCTAAATGAACAGACGATGTACAAGAATGCATCAGTCCTGTGAGTTATCTGTCTAAGCCTAACATCATCTGGAGCATAACTTAAACTACTTCTACACGAGATGCATACCTAATACTATCCTAATATGGCTGTGGTTGAAAATCTCAACATTCCTCAGCTGTGCCTGCAGGAGAATGAACACAAAAATGTTAATTCTCCCACATTTGTATCTGCTGTGAAATGCTGGCACACTCTGGTAATCAGCATTAATACTTTATTTGGTTTTGTGTGAGTCTTTTTTAAATGCCAGCAAATGAAATGTGGAAAATTTCCATCTCCCATACTTGAAATGGATTTCAGATGTGAATGTGTATATGTCTGTCACTGTGTTGGAGATAGAGAGGTTGAAATAACCTTAGACTATAATTCATAAATACCTGTGGATCAACCTCTAGATATGCTTATGTATAATTTATCTTGCCTATATTCCATTCTTGGACAGCTACATAGAAATGTATGCAAAAGACGAGTTGATTTACAGTGGTTTCTATAATGCCACCTAAGTCATACATAATGAATATTAAGCATCAAGAAAAACACTATAACATAATTATAAAGAAAACAAAGATGACTTCTGAAGGGATGTAATGCAGTGTATTTTCATGTACATGATAAACTATTTCAAAGAAATGACTAGCCAGTGAGATCACTCAGTTGGCTACATTTGCTGCTTTTCCAAAAATAATGTGACATTGTGCATTGAGAGGTCTATTCCAGTTGTGCTGCAGGAGAATCCATTACTTATCATAGATTTCTTTGGAAAAATACTTTATTTTTTTCTTTTTTTTGTTAGTACAGATGAAATGTTTGGACTTCAGAACTGTGGGAAGTGAGGCATCAGAGTGGCCGGCTGTTCCCCTTTAATCCAAGGATTGGCTTGTATCCTGAGCAGCTGCAGGAACTGGGGACTTTTAATACTGTTCAAAGCTATCTTAGCTTTTCCCATCAGCCTTGTCTTGAACCTGGCTGGACTGGACCAGAGATCCTGGCTCAAAAAGTCTCTCACTGCTATTGTCAGGTAAAATAACCCCCAGAAAGTATAGAAAGAATATTTGATTACTTGCTGGTTTTCTTATTTGTATTCACGTGATTTGCAAGTGGATCCATTTTACTGGAAAACAGTTAAATCTGGCAAATTTCAATCAGAAACATCTTATTTTCATTTCTTTTCTTAGTAATTATATTTTTCAAACAAAAACTCATTTTTAATTGTTCCATGCTTGAAATTCACAAGAAACTTTGATTTGAACAAATAATATTAAAGCTGGGTATTTCAAAAATGTTTAGGAAAGAGTTTCTTTATTAAACTCTTGAATAAAGAAGTTGGTAATATCTGGCCTAATTAATTCAGAATTCTAGGTTACTCTTTATTACATGGTCACTTTAATCAAGGAGTTATCTGCACTGCTGCCAGAAAAGATTATTTTTTTTCCTGTTCAGTAATCACAGAACCACAGAGTGGTTTGAGTTGGAAGAGACTTTGGAAGATCACCCAGTTCCAACTCCCCTGCCATGGGCAGGGACACCTCCCACCAGACCAGGTTGCCCACAGCCCCAGCCAGCCTGGTCTTGAGCGCTTCCAGGGATGGGGCATCCACAGCTACTCCGGGCAACCTGTTGCAGCACCTCACCACCCTCAGAGTAAAAAATTTCCTACTAACGTCTAATCTAGCCCCCTCCTTTTTTAGTTTAAAGCCATTATCCCTTGTCCTATCACTACGTCCCCTGACAGAGTCCCTCCCCAGTTTTCCTGTAGGCTCCCTTCAGGTACTGGAAGGCTCCAATGAGGTCTCCCCGGAGCCTTCTCTTCAGGCTGAACAACCCCCGCTCCCTCAGCCTGTCTTCACAGGAGTGGTGCTCCAGCCCTCTGATCATCACCAGGTACAGAGGTGAGACCTAGTGGCCTGTAGTTCACTGGGCCCTCCTTTTTTCCTTTTAAAAAACGAGGGTCATGGTTCTCTGATTCACTTCTTCCAGTCACAGGGGACTTCAGACTGCCACAACTTCTACCCCTTTCTTTTTTCCAGTAATCCTTTTTCCTTCTGCTTTCTATATACTACCTGTAGTGGAGATACAGCAATCCTTTGAATCAGGCCAGAGAACATCATCTGTCTGAAAACTAATATCAAGGAAACAAAAAATGTTGGTGCTCATAATAAGCAGCAGGAATGATTGCCCAAGGATGGGTAGGTTTGCCCCTGTAGAGAGCATTAGAGATTTATATCGAACTAAAGTAATGCTGTAACCACGCTTTTAGGGATTCAGTGCAAATAGCACATAGAGATGAAGAGAGACAACCTAATCAGGGAATGGGAGGAACTATCATAAATCCCAAGCTCTGCAGGAAGATTGCCTGTGATCTCTCTGAAAATTTCATAGTTAAAGATGGAAATGGATACCTGCTATACATGGTACATTAGTAATCAGAGCACCCACAAAAGATAGAGATCATGATACACATCTGCCACTGTTGTTGGAAGTTTTTACCACCAGATCATACACCATCATGAAGTTGATGTAAGGAAGTCCTTCCATTGTGGCTGAAGGTGCAATAACTCTGTAAAGGAAGGAATTCCAGACAGTCTGGGACAGAGAGCTGGGTGTGAGGAGTGCGATGCTATTGTCAGCTTGCTTGGGTGCTTGCCTGGAAAGAGAGGCTGCAGTTGTGCTCCATTATAAAGTTTACATGTTTTACATTATTGTTCTTTCTTGCTCTCTTTACATCCTATTTAGATATGAAGAAAATTGAAACCTATTTAGCCTCATACTACCAAAGGCTAAGTATGCATAAATGCTTCCTTACTGCAAACTGTACCTGAGACATTTTAATATTCTAGTTAGATAACATTTAAACTCCGTAAGATGTCTGAAGGTAAACCAGACGGCTATCTTGGGTGAGGGACTGAGATAAAGTTTTAATGACTATTCCTCTCTGCACCAGCAAAATTAGTATTCAAGAAGGAAGAGGAGAAAAAAAAAAAAAGTAGGTCAAAGAAAGGTCAGCAGTTAAATTGGGATGTTTGACACTAACCATGTAATTAACACACACACAAAATCATCCGAATTCTATCTATTATAAAATCATCCGAATTCTATCTATTATAAAATCATCCGAATTCTATCTATTATAGTTTGTAACCTAGGCTGGGAAAGTTCATTCCACATCAGTTAGGATATATATATATTTTTAATTTGAGTCACTTTTGCTATCACAGCAATGCACTCCTGACGTGTGATTTTATTTATGCTATGTAACCAAGTCAATGTTCTTATTACCCTGTTGTATATCCCATGGCACCTTTGCAGGAGGAATGATTCATCTCAACAGGCTTATCTAGTGAAACTCTTTAAATAATTGTGTGTGAAACATATGGTTCAAGACCAATAACATTTTGAGAGTGGAATAAAGCCAGGAATAGCAGCTGTTGCTAATACAGTATAGTGAGATTTGATAAAGGGCAAACCAAAGCAAACTTTAATCTCCAAGAACCTTTGAGCTTACAGACTCAAGTTAAAAATACAGGACTATGACCCAATTTACTACATTTAGGTTAAAATTGACTGGTCTTTTCTACCATGGCTCTGTTAAAACATTTTGCTTTATAAGTAGGACAAATTTTCTGTGTGTAGGCAGGAGAGACAGCTGGGAGTTATCAGGAAGATTCAGAAAAGAGGAAAGATGTCAGGGAGGAGCTGCTGATTTATTTCCATCTACTCCGCTGATTTATTTCTGGGGCTTAAGTTGGAAGTCAGAGCAGGTGAGACAAGTGTTTGTTCCACTATAACAAGTCCAAGCTTTTGTGTGTCTTGTCTGTTTGGGGGAATCTGAAAGCTATGTGTTTTAAAGTAGCAAGAATATTATGGAGAGAAATTTGTAGGTGGGAATGCAACAGATGTTCAGGTGAACATGTCAGGAACTGCAATTGTAGTTAACAAGAACATACAGCTATGAGAGTGGTGGACCAGAACTCCATGGGAGAAGCTGTCTCAGAGACAACTTGTTTTCTGGTTCTACTTGTTTTTAACGTGAAAATTCTCCTTACTGTACTCCATCTTGTGCTTCTTCTATACAGCAGTACCTGTGAGATAACCAGATTAGTTTGAATGGTCTAGGGATGCAAGAGACACTCTTGCATAATGAATATCAAAACATCATACTTGCATTTTAATTCCTTTGTTAGTTTTCCTCCTGTGAAAGGATGAGCTTAATGCTTCTTTGCTTTAGCTGATCGTGCTGCAACTTGTGAGGAGTTCGACAAAGCGACTGTAAGATAGCCATGCTGAAACTGACTGGCAGAGAAAAAAGAATTGAGCGTAGGGTGGTGACTCTGGACTCGTATGTCTAAAAGGTTCTAAGGAGCATGGCAGTGAGAAGACTGTAGAGCCAGGATTGTCATGAATTGGGAAACACTACGTTTTCCCTTGGACAGGTTATATTTTCTACTTTTGTCCGAAAGAGAAATCATTTTACACAAAAGCAACATTTTGTTTATTCTTTGTATGAAATCAACACCTGTACCACCTTTCACATTTGAGCAGACACTGGCTACTAAGTAGGGAAAACACTTCAATTTGTCTGTCCAACTGTGTAAATAGAAGTCTGTTAGGTTTATCAAAGGGACCACATAAGGCTGTGATATTGATAGGTATTTTTCTATGCCATGTCAGTCCCAGACTCTGGAGCTGAGATGAGAAAACAGAAATGTCAAATCACATATGCCCCAGTTCTGGATGACCCTAAGGGTCATCTTCAAACATGAGGAGAAAATGGTCTTTGTTTTCTCTCTTAGCTTTCACATGTGAGTGTATCTGGGCAGTAGGAGGAACATATTTTTCTTCTGGGGCCATGACTGGAAGAGAATACCAAGCCTTACCTCAGATTATACTAACACGACACAATTGGTGGAGTCATCGCATGCATCTAGCTCTGTGAACTCTTTCATCTCTTTAACATTGTATAATAATGTCACACATTCCTTCAAGAAAGAGAGTGAAACAAGCCATTAAAATTGCAGTGGACAGAAAGTTCTTTATCAAAACACGCAATTCAAGAATCTAAATAAATGCAATAAAACCCTGTCCTCATTTTCATTCTTTTCTTTGTTTCTATCTTGTCCTATTTCCATTTTCTTATTGCTAGTTTTCACATATTCACATAGAGATAAACATAATAAAAGGTCTTCTCTAGTCATGTTATCTTACCATCTTACAGCTGCAAGATTTTGTTAACACTGAGGGTTTGAACCAAACATCACTTTTCAAAAAACATCCAATCTTGATTTTTAAAATGCTAAAGAGAGGGAAAAAGTGTCATTAATTATAATAAATTGTTTGTGTTTGCTAACTTCACCAAGCAATCTGTATGTCTAGTTTTGCTTCATTTAGTTCTAATAGCAGCCTACTGGACCTTTGTCATTCATTTATCTAGTGGGCTGAAGGGCCAATTATCAATGCTTCCTGCCATTATTAAGAAATTTAAGACTGTTTTAGTTATCCATTATCTGTGTCCTAGGTAAGGTAAATAAGCTGAGCTGGAATCTCTTTCTTTACGGGTTATTTTTCTTCCCAACATTTGAATCATTGTCTTGGCAATTCTCAGAACTTTCTCCAAGTTGCAACATCAAACCTGAATTGTACACATTAGCTTGAATGTAGCAGTAGTCATTCCACTGCCAGGTGCAGAAGTAAGATTGAAATTCTCTTGCATGTCCACGTGTCCAATGATTCTATTAGTCTTTTCTGATCATTAGCAACATGTGGTAGTTACCATGATATAATTATTATCATCATGTTCTTCTTCTGCAAGACAAGGCTCTATATGGTCTCCTCTAATTATAGCTTTAGTCTGACTTTATATGTAGCTCTTCTGTTACCACTGCTTGTGCTCACCTCCACATTACCCAGTCCAAGTGACCTGCCTTTCATTTTTTATCCCTTTACTTTGAGGCATATGCAGGCTTTATCAGTGATAAATTTATGGTAGAAAAGGCTGATTTGGTTTCCTTCTAAATTGATTGAAATGCTTCACTGAGAACAGCACAGGCACAGAAACATGGCTATTATATGACTGAATTAGAAGTACAATTAGAATCAGTAGCTCCTTTAGGCAAAATGTTGTATGATACCAAGGAAGACATCTGGCAGATAGTCTTAACTATCTTAAAACTTTTTTTAACGTGTTAGTACCCATATCTGTTTAATCATAAACTACGATCTTATTGAAAACTCTGCTAGACAAATTATATTTTTAGTAAGCACATATTACCATTAATATTGATCTCTTTTAAAACTCTCAGTTAATCAAGTCCTTGGTATGCCCTACAATTATTGATGTCAAGCTGGAAGGTTTGTTTACTTTGCTAATTCATTTAATTTTTCAAAATACTGTTGCGTTATTAGCTTTCTGTTAATTCTCTGTATTTTCAAGAGCCCAAAGTGATATGAGCAATGACTCTTGATGGCCCAACAATGGTAATTGCCATTTGATTCTAGGAAAGTCATAGCATACCATTATTATTAATCTCTTCTTCTGTAATAATGGAAATAATACTTGCCTTAATCATAGGATTCGCTTGCAGAAGTGGCTAGGTGATCTAAGGTGTAGGGGCTCTGCTGAACCCATGGGACTGTCTGGATCATGGAGCTGGATTTTGTCAGGTTAGTTTCAAGCATTAACGCTTTTCAGCAGCAGTATGGATTTAAATCACCTCATGGTGTTTAGAAACCACATCCACATGCCTGCATCAGTATAAACTTTAGTGAAAGCAAACTTCTGAAAGTAACTGCGTGAAAGTAAGGTAGCCTGAACATCTTTTGTGCGTGGCAAGTAGGCAACATGAAAAACTGCTTTGGGTTATGATGCATGTTTTGAGCCTAGTGACTGTAAAGAGATTTTATGCATTGTATAAACGCGCACACAGGCAAATACACATGGTAGTAAAACTTGAATCACAGTGTCTCTACTTTATAACAAGTAACAGAAGGTGAAAATCTACTTAGTAAGAGAAAAGCTGAAAAAAATTGTTATTATATGTGATGTCGTCATTGTACGGGGCTGGTACCAAACCAGGTACCAGACAAAGGGTCGTGAGTGTCTGTGGGAGGGGAGGAATGTGGGAGGCTCAGTTTTTGATGGAAGCTTTGAAAACAGTTTAGATGATCTGCAGTGATCTTGAAGTCACTGCCTCTCTATTGCCTTGTAAATTGTTGTCTGGTACATCTCAGTCATTGTTCTGAATGTAGTTGTTTCTTTCTAAATACTTTTTAGAATCCAGATAAACAGGGTTCCATGTTTCAGTTGAAGCACCGTGGAGGTGGGAAGGGAATTGGAAGCCCCCTGCTAATGTGTAAGTAAGCTCTGGCACATTGGCATTGTGTTTAAAAGTTCTTTCCTCAGTTTGGTATAGAGGGGCTGGACATCACAGTAAGAGTTTAGGCCATGGTTTCATTAGCTTTTTCTTGGATACCCCCCTCAACATTTGGTCTACTCATATACACATGCAGAAGCATTTGAGTAGCAAACTGGGTTGGAGCACTGTTGTAGGTGAAAGCTATAGTACAGCTGCACGTGGTTGTGCCAGTGAAATGAAGATACAGGAAGAGAAGCAGTGGAGCTAGACCAGCTAAGCCCCAGCATTGACAGCACAGCTTGGTGGGGGTTGACCGATGCCTGTCAGTATTCAAGAAGCTCTCTTGGAACAAATTTTTCTCTTGTGCTAGGGTATTCTGGTGAACTTAACCTTTTTCCTCACTGTAAGGACCCATATGTCCTCTGTAGTTCTGCATCCCTTTACTGTGATTACACGAGTGTGTGCAGTTACAGTACACGGTACAGCAGTATAATCCCCGAACTCTCATTAAAAAAAAAAAAAAAAAAAAAAACACACTCTGATGCTTAAGAAATAAAGACGTTTTAATGGAAAACCAGGGGAAAACCTGGTTTCAGAGGAAACCAGGACATCCAGAAATCCTCCCACTGCCTTGCAGAAGGATTAATTTAGACTCATCCTCCATTGTGGACATTCCACAACTTCCCAGACAAATATTCCAGCTCTGCACCACCTTTTTCATTGGAAAGCTTTCCTAGCTTTTTTTTCTTGCTGCAATTTAAGCCCCAATACCTGCCATAGTAGCCAATATAAACAAGAAAAAAAAATGCTTCTCTCTCCTTTAGCAAGAGCCTTCTATTCGTGAGGAATAGCATGACCCTTTTCCAGCCTTTTATGCTAAACCATCCCACTTCTTCCATCCTTTGTCTATATCTCTGCTTATTGTCATTACTCTCTGAATTCTCAGCTAGTTCATATTCTTCTTCAAGTGAGTGCCTAGATGAGGCACAGTATTTCAGCTAAAACCCTACCATTGCTGAATCCAGCAGCAGGCTTATTTCACACGTCTTGCAGGCTCTACTCCTGTTTAGAAATCCCATTGTAGTGTTTGCTTTTTTCACAATAGCTCGATAGTGTTGACTCATGCTTAGCTTGTGATTCAGTCTATCCTATGGACTCTTTTTAGAAGAAATGCCACCAGTCAGTTGTTTTCCATCCTGTATTTGTGCTGCTAATTATTCCTGTCCAAATGAAGTATTTTGTATTCATTTGACCAGGCTAGAATGGGAGCCTTCTTCTCCCTTCCTGTAAAATCTTTGCCAACATTTTTTGTGTTTCTTATTGCAAAACCCACAATACACACAGGACTAGCTATTATTTGGATTTTTCTTTTTTTTTTTTTTTTTTTTTTTTTAGAAGTCACAGGGAATAAGGATGTTAGATGAGCATCAATTCTATTAGCAAATACTTAGCATGCAGACAATGACATGAGAAAAAAAACTCCTCAATTTGTGTGGCAAACTCCATAAATTCTGATTTGTTTAACCAGAGATTAAGCCCAGATGTGAAGCAAACAAGATTAAGAAGAAAAAGGCAAAAGCTGATATTGATTAAACCTTTGTAAAGTTTCATGACATCAAGCAGATGAATAAAATTTTAGTCAGGAAAAAAGGTTTCCAGCTTATATAGATTTCCTCTGTGCTCTCTTGCAATGCAATCATAACTTTTGGTGCAAGGAGTTAGTTATGAAGAAAACATCTCTTTCCAGTATCTCATTAAAGTTTATAAAGTGCTCTGTTCACGCTTAACCAAAATTAAATAAGCAGATTCTCAACAATTTACTTTGGAGCCAAAGCTGGTGCTCAATGCTCTCGAGAATATGATAGAAATAAGAATATGTGTATAAATAAGAATATGTGTGTAAATAAAAGTATCAAGTGTGATTCTGAGCACATTTTTTAATATCACTAATTATTTAACTAGTAGATGTAAAAAGTATTCAGCTGTAGCAGTAAATACAATATAAGATGATAGATTGATTAGATTTAGCACGTTCACTTCAAATCCCCTTGAAGTACTAGGATTTGTTTTAACTTGACTTCTACATGTACTACGTTTTTGAATCACTGTTCAGCTAGTCTCTGTTTAAAATTAGTAAATCAGAAAATGGGCCAGATTCCTTAATTGGAAAGACACTTTTGAGGACTGAGATCTGTCTGAGCCTTGATTGCTGGCCTGCTGTAGATGTTTTTTTTATTAATCTTATTTATTTCCTCTAATGTCCCAGAACTAGACCAAGAATAACTTTGAAGCACCTATTTTTATTGTTTGCATAATACAGCATTGCTGAAAAAAATCTCAGTTATCAATTAAGGTTTTGTGGCAGACTTCAGTATAACACTAACTTTGATAACTGCATAAGTACAACAAACCGTACCTATGGGCCTAGTCAGTAAGACTCAGAAAATACAAATGTAGAGGAACATCCTGGCCTGTCCAAAGGATTTGATTCTCAAATGTCGCAAAGACAGGTGCTGTCCCAGCTATCTGTACTCCTAATATTAATGACACAAACGTTTCACAGATTTCCAGAAGAGTATGACTTGCATCAAAAAGATACACGCACAGCCTAAAAGACTCAGTTTGCAGCATATCTGTCTCTCTAAACTTCAGCTTGCCCATAATATCCTCTAAAGAGTTTACATACACTAACCTACTAAGTTTCATTGTCCATGCATAGACAAGTTATGTTACATTCTTTCTGCTCTGTTTACAAACATACAAAAGGTAAGATTGATTTTGGTTTTTCATACTTTAGTGAAATTCTACTGAGATTCACAGATAAATCCACTGATGATCAAATTAAATCTGAAAACTTTTATTTTGTAAATCTAAAAAATTGGCCAATTGCCTGTTTTGTTGTCTTTCCCTAGTTTCTACTTCAAACTACTACAAAGTACTCTCAGAGAAAAGATTCAACCTTTTCCTAATTCTGCAATTTAAACTTTGGCTCTACTTACATAGAAGAGATGGGGCCGAGCATAGTTCATCTATCTCTGTGTAAGTACAAGGAGACTAAGGGTTACTTGTTAAAGAAGTCTTTGATTTAGCTACCAAATTGTAGACTTTGGTGCATCAAGAATATAATTTTCAACATGCAGACAAGTTGCATGGCTTCTGCCGCATGTACATTTCGTGCAACTATATATCAGCCATTCAGTATCATTCTCTTCAGTCACACATCATGATGCAATGCTTTGAAGAATACCTTGAAATGCACTTATGGCACTTTCAATAACAAGAGCCTTGCTAAAAGGCCATATATAACTTCCTTCTCTCTTTCTCCTTTTGTTTTTGAAACCATGTACTTTTGGCTATCCATCTTGCCTTCCTCAACTCAAGCTGTGTTTCAGCATTATATAGTGCATCTAAATGTAGGATTTGTTTGTTACATAGACAAAGTGCTTTGGAAACAGCTGTGGGAGGAGCCTGGCATAGAAGTGCAGCTTACTGCTACAATCTCCTTCCAGAGTTTTTCTTGAATCATCGGATGAGTTAATCATCTAATCACGCAATAGACAATTTAGCCAGGAAATGCAGGAAGTCAAGACTAACTTTAAGAACTTATTCCTCAAAAAGAGAACCCAAGCATACATTCTCAGCTCTTTGTGAGCACTAAGCCAAAGCCGCAATCCTAAAGCCACTATTATTTCAAAATATGCTTTATATATCTTGCCTCCAAGCAGAGGAATTTCTGAAAAAGGCATTGCAGCCTCAGCCTGCGGGAGCTCTGCTGACTAGTTTACAGCAGTTTTGGAGAGAGGTTTTGATGAAATACATATTTTGTAACTGCTCACCTTCTTCAGTTTCTCATTTCTTGTTCTGATTGATGAAAATACATGTATGGTGTCCACTTTGCAAATGACTTGGCCAGCTCTGGATCTTATGCATGCAGAATAGTATGAATTATCACAGACTTACTTGTTCCATGTGCTGGCAAACTGTGCTCTCTGCTGCACTTTCATGCTTTGTTTTTTTTGTAGCATGACATAGGTACTCTACTGTTGCTTTTTATGCAGTACTGCAGATAACAAATAATTTACTAGAAAGCATCCGTAAAACATAGTGTGACCAAAAGTGTGTGGTTCTCAGTTACATATAACTAAAACACAGAAACTCTTCCACACACCCCCATAATACCTTACTATGTTGAGAATGACCAGAAAACCCCACCTCATTTTTAAATGAAGAGACATGTAGAATAAAATAACCTGTTTTTGCTTTTCAGTGTTACCCAAGTACCTATTCCCACATATACTGCATTTTTTTTTGCTGCAGTCACATGTGTTGTGTACAGCCAACAAGGATTTTCTTTCATTCATCTTTTCCCCTCATATAAATATAGGTTGAGATTTAGATTTTCCATCCTGACAAATGAGCAGAAATAAAATTAATCAGATGGGGGGAAAATACAGCAGTCTGAATGGGGAAACAAGATACTTGGCAGAAGCATATTTTGAAGAAAAACTTTCCAGCAAATTAAACATAAAAACCTTTTGTGTCTGCTACAGACTTTGACCTTTCCTTCTCCTCTCTGCCTCCTATGCTTAAGTGCTTCCTCCCATGTATTGTAACATGGTAGCTCTAGCTCTGCAGCCCTTAGGGCTCCAGGCAATACTTACAGTGCATGCTCTTGCTTCTCCTGGAATTGCTTCATTTACTTTATAGGGTTTTGGATCAGGCCCTTCAAAACAGCCTAAACTTTCCACTAGTAAAACCAAAGCCTTTCACACATCTTACAGTTGGATAACTTTCAGAAAGAGAAGGTAGACTGGAGGTCTACTATGGCAGCAGGGTTCAATCCCCTTGGCTGCACACCTCCATTATCACCCTGGGCCTTACCTGCAAGGGACCTACATTCTTGCCGCAGCATGAGCATTTTCTGTGCTGGGTCCAGGCACTAACCAGGGTGCATGGTGTGGCGTGTGTGGCTCAGGCTCTTCAGGCAGAACGGGCAATCCTAGTGATTTTTCCCCACTTCAGATAAATGATTTTTCCATTGAGTTATAAAGCACGCTCCTATGTGACGCAAGTAACACAGTTATCATGCCCAACAGTTGCCTACTGGGCTAGCTGCTTTGGATGACAGAACCAGAGGATACCTTCCTTTAGGGTTCTGGTGTAGCCCAGAGTGCAAACCCATCTCATCTTCAAGAGCCACTTATACCAGCGGCAGTTCCCTACACCAACCTTTCCCTCCCCACCTCAGTATTGTGTAACATGCTCCCTCTGCACCAGCCCCATCCTGGAGATTGCCACCTCCCAGCAGTCTGCCACTAGAAGTGCTCATGTGAGGCGGCATCCTTTTGTGGCAAAATCAGCTGGATGAGCTGGGACATGAAGTAAAACTACGGCGGTAACCTACCTTGGGCCTGAAGCTAAAGCAGTTCACATAAATGAGCAACACTAAAACACACAGCTGTTCTTCAGCTGTTCCAAGAAGGGATTGGATGTTTTTTCTATCTCAATCAAATTTGCTGGAAGGAGGGGGAGCTACCTAAATGGCAGTAACAGCCTCAGTCAGGCCATTTAAACTCCTGCTCCAGATCTGACAGAGGCTTAGGAGCCTGAGAGAGACCAAGGCATATCAACACAGGCACCACCCAAGGCTCCAACTCAGGCTTAATTACAATAACAGAACAACTGTGAATTCTCGTAGAAGTTTGTTACATGGCAACGGAGGGCATATTATTTATAGTTTTCAGCAATCTTGGAATCTGTACCCAGGTTCTGCAAACACAGAAGGCCTGGTTCCTTTCCAAAAAAAAGAATGGGAACGAAAGTCAGCGAGCATGAGGATGGCTGGGAAGAGCTGAGGGTTAAACCAAATACAGCTGCCTCCTAGGAAAATGCAGTATTTCTCCTGAGGCTTCTCTTGACAGTTTTGACAGGTTTATAACAGAGCCAATATAGTTTGGAATAGTGCAATTATCTTTCTAACCCCTTTAGTGATTGGGTTACCCAAACGGTCTAGACACCACAGATGTCTGCACTAAGTCAGTGATCCTTCCCTCACCTGTAGCACAGCAGCTGTTTTTCCTATTGATGGTTGTTTTATTTTGTTGATGACTAATGCATCAAGAGGCTGGAAAATGAGTTACTTTTCCTCATCCAGTCAGCATTCAAATATGCAGCTCATATCGCTATTTGACTTTTAATTTTTGACCACAGATGCAGCTTTTTAGGGGAGGAAGGTCAGACAGAGACCATACTTGTATCCATCACCTGATACTAAGTTTTTAAGTTCCCAGAGTAAAGGCCAAGTCTCCTTGTGAAGTAGTGCCAGTACTAAGAAGCGAATTTCTTTTTCACCATGTCTTCCTTTCAGCACCCTCCTGTGTGTTTTTTTTCCATTGACAGAGTTCACTTTACTCAGGAAAAGGCTATATCCACCCTCCATCTGAAAGCATATGTGTGTGTGTTTTTTCTCATAACTTCTCTTTGTGAGCTAATGGCTGTAGTGGTTGCCTTAGTGATGTCACGCTGAGGCTCAGCCTTTCCATTCAGTCACAGGCAGGCTTGGGAAGAATACAAGGCTGCAGCTGCTCTGGGTGGAAGCACTGATACACATCCTTAGCCCCTCTCCCCAGTCTGTCCCCTCTCCTCACCCACTCTTTGGCTGACCTAAAGATTTCCCTTCAAATCCATCTGGCAGGTTGTAAAGTCTTGGCTCAGTTCTTGAGAACTGGAAATAAGCTTCAGGTCTACCAAGGACCTCTATCAGTGGCAGATGAACCTGTGTTTTTATTTTGTTTTGACGTCATCTCAAGTACTGTGAAATTGACAGCTTTCCCACCTTTCTGACACATAGCAGGGTTTGGGCTGAAGGCCTGATTAGGATCCAGACCATGCTATTACACAGAAAGTGAAGCCAGGATTATGGAGTATTTGCAAAAATAAACACCACTGGCCAAGCCCACCCTGCAAGAAATCAAGAGGAGCCTCATAAAGGTCCTATACAGTCTCTGCTGGATATGATGTAAGTGTTGAACAGCCCCTCCTGGCCCCCCTCCTGCCTGCTCTGGAAACTGTGCGCACAGCAGGGCACACTCCCTCCCTCCTGAGGGTCTGCCTGCAGGGAAGGGGCAGTGCTGCTTTGCAGCCTCTAGCTTTGATACTTGCTATGTGCTCTTCAAAACCCATCCAGACTATGCTGCTACTAAAAAGTTGCATGCCATAGGAATGTTAGAGTCAAAGTGCAAGGCACACACCTGCTGGAAAACAAGAGGCAGGGAGTGACACAATTATGACTGTAAGAGGAGAGCCCTAAGGTAGCCACCTTCATTTAAGCTGTTCCTCTAAACTAGGGTCAGATTGTTATTTATCATAGAACCTATCTGCCTTTACATGTAAGAACAAGTAGCAGATAGCTAAGAAACTTGTGCTCTTAAAGAGCAACCTAAAAACATCAGTGGAAAGAGCTGTGTACAGCAACCATTAAGTAGTATCTAAAAAAAAAAAAAAAAAAAAAAAAAATAATCCAAGCATATTTCTACAGGTAGAATTTGATTATTTTTGCTAGTGTAAAATATGATAGGGTGATACAGAAGTCTATGAAAAGAATGAAATATGTACAGGAGAGTCGACTAGACATCTTTCTGTAACAGCATATCTTGGGGGATACATGGGGGACCATTAAAAATTTGTACATATGTTTTACTGTAACATATGAACTTCTATTTCTCAATCACCTTTCAGAGACCCCTTGGAAGTTTTCCAAGAAAACCTTCCATCTTTCTCTCTCCACTTAATAGCCTATACATTAAAAATATAGTGTTCTAAAAATAGCTTCCTCTCTCACTCAGGCCCTTTGGTTTTATCCCCAGTTTCTATAGAGGCTTTCTTAATGGGAACACAGTAACGCAATTTGATACTGAAAGTTATGTTCTGTCCTATTATTTCATTTGACTTTACTAATTTACTTTTTCATACATAAGTGAAAAAAAGAATTTGAAGGGGAGGAGACTAAGTCTGTCATTTAGCACGTTTAACGGTTGTGGGTTTTGTATTTTTTTATTATTTTTACTGTGAAGCTAACACTGCCTGGAAACAGTTAGACGTGCTTTTTATTGCTTTTACCTGCTAAATTCATAAGACTTGTTGTCTGTATTACTTAAGAGAGATTAATACCCCTCTTAATTCATTAATTTTACCCCCACGATCTTCAATAATTTTAAAATCCTAGCAGTTTGGAAAGGTCCTGTTGTTGTTGCTTATTGCATTGCTAACTGACATTATCACATTTGCCTTGCAGCAAGTGACATTCGCACTCCATAAAGCATTGTATGCATTTTAAAGCTGTGTTTGCAGATGGCCGTAGGATGTCAGTGGTGGCAAGGAGAGTACAGACAGCTGGATCTCTAGTCTTAACAGGCACAGGGAAAAAAAAAAAAAGAAAAAAAAAAAAAAAAAAGTTTTATCCCCCCCCCTTTTCTATTTCTGAACAAAACCCAGATCTCAGAGATGGTTGTTTTTCCTGAATTGCTGCTGTGGTCTCTTATAGTTGTCCTGATGAGTATTCAGAGTACATGCAGCTTACTCGGGTCTTTTGAGAACAAGAGAACTTAATTCTGTTTCCACAGCAGTCACTGTGTGAGCATACATTACACAAATAGCATGCTTTATTAAAATATCATTTTTTGCAGCAAAGATGGCACCAGCGATTTTAGGTGCTTTTGTTTTTCCCTTTAAATATTACTAGCAATATCTGTGGTTATTAAAACTAGAGCTTTCTAAGTGAAGGTAAGGAAAGCAGACCACGTTTTCCTCCCCCAGTGTTATTTCTGTGTAATTCCACTCAGCTTTGTTGAAGTCACAACTCCCCCAGTACTCCTATGTTACACAATCCTCACTTTAAAAAAAAAATAAAAAAAAATTCTCAAAAGCAAGGCAGCAAGGGCAATTTCAGCCTTCATTCCACACCTAAATTCAGTGTCCTTTCAATTATATTGATTTGAAGATGAGACATAATACCTGATTTTGCTAGGGTTCAAGGGCTGTGGACCCAACCTAACAAGTGACTTCAGCAGAGCATATACATACCCAAGAGCTTTGTATTCAGAGCACCAAACACTTTCCAGGATTTAGCTGGTAGTCTATGGCAGAAATAAAAGTATCCTTACATTTTATTTTCTCTGGTGGAGGTTTTGGATATTAAAGAACCAATCTTAATTCAGAAATAAATGTACTGTAACAAACATTGGTAGCATCTCTATCTTCTATTTTCAGATTGGTAGTACATAGGAAAACACTATAGAGTTTACTTATCACTGGCTTCCAGTGGTGTCCTTCATTGCAAAAGCTACGTACCTGTCTGTAATCAATGGGTAATAGCTAAAGCAAATATTAGCTCTTCAAACAGCAGCTCATTGGAGGCAGCTGTGGTTATCTCAGTTGCTTATGTCAGTCATCAGAGCAAAGCTTTTCTGTTTGCTTATTTTTTAATTGTTCCCTGCAGTTGAAGAGACAATAGGTTCAATGCAAAGCTTCTTGTCACACTAGCAGGATAACTGATTTATTTGGGCTTCTAACTCCCAGCTTATTACTTTAAGACTCTTTGAAGATTGTCTTTGATGGTTAATCTTACTTGCTTTGACACCTGGTAGAAGAGCATGTCTATTACTGTTACCCAATGATGGAGCTTCACCAGCTCATAAGACTTCTCTCTAGGTTCAACAGGGTAGTTTGAACAGGTTCATAAAGATATTCTTCACCTGCAACTGACCTTCTTCTGCGGTAACTTTTTGGCTGGATCTGCAATTGAGCCTGTTAGACAGCACACACTCTCTGATGTCAATATGAGCTGGAAGGATCAACACTTACACCTCAGCCACTACATTACAAACTAAAGAAAGTTGGCTGTCAGACAGAACTGTTCCAGCCAAGAATCTGTAGTGCTTTTCTCTTCATGCACCAAATATCACACAAGAGAGGAAGACAGAGGAGCCAACGAAGCAAAATATTAACTGAGCTTTTGGGCTGTCAAAAGTGCTAGAACACAGCAAGACTTCCCCTTGCTACCCCCACCCTGAGGTTCCCACAGCTGTCCAACATTGCCCTGCCATATGCGTGCCAAACAGGTGCCTATGCCTCCCTAAGGGCTCATAAGAAATGGCTATTTGCATTCTATTTGTGGAATGGAAACTGTTTCCATGAAAAGTGAACTTGATCCAAGCAACTGATTCTGGGATCCCAAAGCCCGCCTAGCCCGCCTGTTTTCATAACCCACGCTCTGACACAGGGTGCCCCTTTTCTACTGAGTTGGGCAGGTCAATGACTTCTTCGTGCCTGCACCCTCCCAATCTGCCTTGTTTTATGAGCTGGTAAATAACACCTTCAGTGAGGCAGGTACCCCTTAACAGGCAATACAGTAGCTTTTAGGTTTAGGGGCTTGAGCCCAAATCTGCTCAGAGCTTTAAACTCAAGAGAGCCACTGCAAAAAGCTCATGCATACACATTCCTTCCTTATGCATAATTTAAATACTGTCAACACTTCTTCCTTCAGTCTAGCAATTCCTACATTAATCATTCTGCAAATCAGTTCAGTACTGAACAGAACAGTTGCATCATAATGTAACAATTTGACCATCCTAAGCTGAGGCTGTCTGAAGTTTATTAACTGCACACTGCAACAGATTTCTAAGTGACTTGGTGTTTTAAGTTCATTATGCATGCTTAGAACGTTTACAGCTTTTCTGATACATTCCTCAGATACGAGGAGGCCAGTAAGGCTCGCTTCAGACCAAGCCTCCTGTCAAGAGGTCCTATAATTTCAGTTTAGGGAGTTTTAGACACTGTCATACCTCTTCACTATAAGGTACAACACAGATACCCACCCTTGAGAGAAGGCTTAGCGAAGCCCTTCTGCAGAAGGGACATGCAGATGCCTGTAGGGGAAGGGTGTGAGCATCTTTCCTAGAGAGGCCAGATTAGACAGATCTTGAACCCTTGAGTTACAGTTCAAATCATATCATATGCATTTAGGCTATGCTGGCTAGTAGTCAGTATTGCTTATTTAAACAAATTGTTGTCTATCATAGGCATTCACAGCATTTTCTTTAACAGCTGACAGGATTTTATTCAGGTGTTTGAACTACACTGCACTGAATCCTGTTCTAAGGCTAGCTGCAGTCTTGCAGCTCAGGTACCTAGCTTAAATTGTTTATAGGTAAAGTCACTCACAGTGGAGCAGACCCAGAACTTTGTTATCTCATCCAGAAGTTCAAGGAGTGGCTATGCAAGCAATGCTTTATTTAGGAGACATTAAGCTCAAACTCCCAGAATTGCTCTAGGACCTTCACCTAGATAGGTCTTTCCCCAGATTAAAACTAATGTTCAACCCAATACTTAAAAGCTTCTTTATTTTACTCTTAGATTTAGACTTTAAGGACACCTTAAAAAGCAGTTACAAAGATTGGTATTGCAAAAAAAAAAAAAAAAAAAAAAAAGTGAAGGTGCAGTTCCAAAAAACCCCATAGTGTCTTCAGGTATAAAAATAGATATCTAAGTTATTATCCAGGAAACGTGTACCACCATTTCTGCCTTGAGCTGGTCCTGCCAGCTTTTGGGTCATGACTCCCCAGTACAGAGCTCATGAACTCATATTGGAAGGAGCATCTCCGAGCTTCACGTCACAGGCATGACTCACAGTACAACTGCTTCACTGTAGCATGCAGACCCCAGCCTTAGGTTTTTTGAAGACATTCCATAGCTTTCCCTTGAGTGAGTAAGAAGCATCCAAACATCTCCTGGGAAGCATATGTCATGTACACAAAGCCATCTTCATCTTTGTAGTCCCTGTACACTTCTGCCATTGTCAAGGACATACTGGCTAGGCTCTTGTTGTTCACCAGCAGGTAGAAAGCTTGTGTAGCTGTTAGAGCCATCCTGCTTCTAATTGAAGAGGGGAGGGGAAGGAAATAGAGGATTAAGCATCAGCACATTTCAGAAGGCATCAACTTTAGTTATGAAATACACAAAGATCAGTAGCTTATTACTGAACTATGTAAAAGAAACACTGTAAAGTAATTTTGTGGTTTAATGTCTCCATCAGCAGGAAGTTAACTGTGTGCTTGGAAGCCAGGAGGCTTGTGCTCCAAGGAAAGGCTTGAACTTCTGAGCAGAAACCAAGAGCTCCTGCTGTACAGCTACAGCAAGTGATTAAAGAATAGTCAGTTACACTTATTTTAAAAGTAAGCCTGGCTTCAAAAGAATTCCCAGAGACATAACATACAGATCAGCTGTGCAAGAGACAAAAACACCTCCTACAGGAGTTAATAGCCAGGAAGATCTCTTCAGTGCACTTTTAGGAGTCTGAAAGCCTTGCTATTTCCCAATGCTTTGGCAGAGAGTACACTAAGTACCTTGGGAGACGTCTCTGCTACAGTGCCTTTGTAAGGAATATGTGAAGCATGCTTCACATGGCTCACACCTAGGAGTTGCTAGGAACTTGAGCAAGGCACAGCACCAGCTTCAGCAAGGAGGAGGAAAGCAGAGTCAGAGTTTAGCACAGTCCTTGCACACCGCCCTTAGCAGGGAGGAGAGGAGGCTTCACAGGTCCGGAAAGCAGGAGGGAAAGCAGGAGGCACCTCCTTTCCCCAGAGCACCAGAGCAGACGCCTCTCCCTGCAGGGAAAGGCAGCCACGGCCAGAGCCACCCCCCGCCCCGGTACCCGCTGCCCACCTGATGATGGTTATGAACTGGGTCATGGTCAGCTCCTCGGGAACAAGAAACTTGGTTTTGTCCAGCAGAGGAAGGTATTTTTCCTTCTGGTATCTCTCAACAATCACCTGTTTTAATCAGAGCCGCTTAGAAGCCATAAAGGCATCCCGCCCCCCAGCTCCCAAACTTGAAAGAGAGGCGCCGGGTGCCTCCCCCAAGCACAGCGACAACAGTAGAGCCTTACCGGGATTTTCGTCGGGAACTTGGCCCTGATGCCGGCTACTTCTTCCAGCCTGGTGGCTGCGCGGGAGAGAGGACAAGCGTTACCCGTGCGCGCAGCCCGCCGCCCCTGCTGCGCTCCGCGGCCCCGCCGCCCCTACCGAAACTCTTCCTCAGCTTGAAGGGCCGCGTCGCCTGCGCTCCGGGGGCCGCCTGCATCCTGCCTCCGCTGCTGCTGCTCCTCCTGGTGCTACCGCCGCCGCCCCAAGCCTCTTAAGGGGCCGCGGGTACGGACCCGGCCGCTCCCGGCGCCGCCCCGGCCCCTGCCGGGCTGCGGGGGGCCCCGCCCCGAGGGGCGGCCTCCGCGCCAAGGCCGGCTCCTGGCAGCCTCCGCGCCGGCCTCGCAGCTCCCGTGGCGCCCAGGGGGGCTTTGAGGACCCCCCAGAGCGGGCAAAGGGTGCAGCCCATCTACGTCTTGCCCGCCAGCGGCCCTTTTCCCTTTTCAGACGGCAAGGGGCCATGCCAGGTCGGCTATACCATATTCATGCTACATCCTCAGGCTACCACTCAGGTGTCAAGGCACTGGAACTGGCACAGGCTGCCCAGAGAAGCTGTGGATGCCCCATCCCTGGAAGTGCTCAAGGCCAGGCTGGCTGGGGCTTTGGGAAATGGTCTGGTGGGAAGTGTCCCTGCCCATGGTGGGGGGTGGAACCAGGTGGTCTGTAAGGTCCCTGCCAACCCAAACCGTTCTGAGATACCACACTGTTTATTTTCTCAGCAACCTGAGTGGTGACTTTTAATCCTGTTTCATTTCTAAGGCCTGATTGTGATTTTAATGGTTTCCAAGCAGACTTCAGGTCTGTCTGTCTACTGAATATGATGAGACAGATTCCCAGCCCTCAGGGTTGCCTGTTTACTTGCTTTTACTTCAGCAGTCAAAACGACTTCACAGCCAGGCACGGCTCGGCAAGGAGTGAGGCTAACTGAAGGCTGGTTGTTGCCCATGTAAGTCATCTCAGTGGATGGCTGGAATTGATCCCTATTACTTGGCTTGCTTTGGTTAAACCTCTAAAATACAGTCGTTTTCATTTTATTCAATCTACCAGGCCAAAGGCAACTGGAAACTGCTACAATTCGTGAGTGAAGGTTTATGAGTGATGGACTTGGCTGCTTCTTCAAGGCAAAATCAAAATCGCCTGTGCTTTTATTGTTAGTCTTGCAATATGTGTAGCAAGGTTTTTTTTTTTTTTTTTTTTCCCCTAAACTTTTCCAATCAAAGGAGAATGAGCTCTCATTTAAAAATAAAATTAGGTTTGTAACCTCATAGTCTCCATTAAAAGTGTTGTGTAGCACTGCATATGCCCTGAAGACTCAGCAACCAGAAGATCATTTTGAAAAGGCACATCTTTATCAAAGTCTGTGCGCACTGGGTATGTGTAGGCCGCAACTTTCAGCCAGCCCTTGCAGAGCTCCGTGTCCAGTGCCTGAGGTCAGGAGTGGAAGTCGGCTGGAAGCGGAGGGCTTTGGTCACAGCACAAGCTCCCCCGTGTGGCACCACGAGCAGAGTTGTACGGAGAGGGCGAGATCTGCTGTGAGGAGTCCCTGAGCAAGAGCTCCAAACCTGCAGAGGGCCTGAGCCAAGTGGTGTGGACGTTGCTCCTCAAGGAGCTCCTCCTGATGGGCAGCCTCTGCAGCACTGCGGGTGAGCTCCGGGGGCAGCCAGCAGAGCTGGGTCTCGCACCCTGCTCCCTGTGCCACCTCTCGCCGTATGTGGAGGAAGCACAAGGGCCTGGTTCCACACAGGCATCAGTGGCCTTGCCTCCAGAGGGGTGATTTCCTTCCTTAACCATGAGCTCCTACAGCAGCTGCTTGTGGGAGAACTGAGCTCCTGATGAGAGGGGGAGCCAAAGAAGTGAATTTCCAGTGAAATTCGCAGTTAGGGCTCCAACTTCTGTGGCAGCCAAGAGCGAGCACAGACTCAGGCCTAGTTTGCGTTTGCCCTAAGTTGCATTGTCTGGAGGCAGAGAGAATGGCAGGTCTCGTGTGTGTCTGCACAGCACCTGCACTCGCTCTTGCATGGTTATCCAGTTCTGGACTTAAATATGGAAATCATTCCTTCCCCCCTTTGCCTTGGAAGTTTTTCTTACTTGCACATAATTAATGAACTGGTAAAGCAATTTTGTATAGAGAACAGAGAACTCAGGGCCACGGTGAACCAGAAAGAGAAGGATCAAAGCAAATTGTTATTCTATTTTATCCTGTTTGAATGCCCAAAGACTACACTCATAGGAGTACTATAAGTCCATAAACATTACAGCAAAAGCTTAGAGTTGCCTATCTTATCTAGTCCAGTTTCATTGCCATGTTTATAGCTTTTTCCAGAGTCCCAGGATTGCAGCTGTATAATTCAATGTTGATCTATCCATCATCCCTATAATAAAGTGATCCCCGCTTCATTGGTCTAGTCATACACAGAGTCTGGCTCAGGAGAAGTTATCTTAAATGCAGCAGAGGAATATCACGTCCTTCACATTGTCCCATTCCAACTGAAAACATTAAAATACTTGTCTCATAGCAGCAAGGGGTCTTAGTCAGGGAATAGCTTTCCCTGTGTGGGGAGGGTGCAGGGTGTCAGAAATATAAAGACTCTGTTTTGGTGGGAACCAGAGAGTTCCTGTGAAAGACAAAATTGTGGTTCATGAAGAGAGCCTGAAATAAGCTAGTAGAAGCTTTCTGGGAAAGTATAAAATTTGGTTTGTCCTAGAAGTGTTGCTGATGTCTGAATACATGATACTGCTGGAGGGAGGAAGTGAGTCAGCTCATGACTGAGCAAATGCTTGAGGGCTTCGCCTCCTGATCCGGTGAGGGAGTGCTTCTGTCATAGACTTTCTAGCATATGCAAGTTTTCTATTGTAAAATTTGACTGCTTTGCCTGCCAGTTCATTTTACATTTTCAGGAGTTTGCACTGCTTACGTTGTTTCTTGAACATTTTTTGTCCCAAATTCCTGCTTTCTTTTTTTTTTTTTTTTTTTTTTTTTTTTTTTCCCCACAGGGAATCAAGGGGAGAGTGATGAATGGGCTCTAATGCAAGACCTTTTTCTTAGACTGTGCTGCTCCATTCATGCTGGAGCTCAGAGAAAGGTCTTTATCTGTGTTAGAGGAAAAGTCTGAAGAACTAGAGAAAGCACATTTCTCCAAATTGTTCTTGTTCCGTAGTTACTTGTCTTTCAAATCATAGAGGTCCCTATGAATATGCAAGTCTTCCTGTGCTAAACGAAATATAAGCAGCTCCCAAAAAAAAAAAAAGAAGCCTGCCCCAAAGAACCTGAAATCTGACTTACCCAGACAAGATAAAATGAGGTGGAAATAATTACAGCAGCTGCAAAATTCTAAGATGCAAAAAATGTGTGCAATAGTTTTTACACAACTTCAAGGGGAAGACTGGTACAGATGGTAACAGCTTTCACAGTGCTGGAACAGAACTGCATCAAATTGATCATGAGACACACACACACACAAAAAAAAAAAAAGTGAACATCAAGATTTTACATCTGATTGTGTTACAAACTATCACAAACTATCAAATCCCTGACCAGCTGCCTTTACACAGTTGAATGCTGCATGTGAAATCACACTTTCTAAGCTTTCCAGTAATAGCTGTAAGAAGAAAAAAGAAATATATTGTACAGACAGGTTTAGCAGAGAGAGACAAGCTGCTTCTGAAAGGCTTTAGTCCTGACACATCACAAAGACATGATTGCACCATAATGTTAACCTGTTGAGCGTGGCTGTGTGTACAATCAGTTGCTATCTAGTGGGTCTGTAACTTAGTATTTCCCTCTAGAGGGAAATGCTATCCACCTCTTTGAATGGGGAATTCTCGCTGAGCTTTGTGAATGCTCCTCTGTTCTTTCCTGCTCTGAAGCAAAAGCTCTGAATTATATTTCCATAGCATGTATGAAAGTTTGAATGACACTAGTTGTGATCCACTATGGCTGTGGGTGGGTTGTAATAAGCTCTGTAACAACAGAAAAGATGTAAAAGACACTGACGTTTTTGCAGCATTGTAGTGGAACGTCCACCTCCCCTCTGCAAATGCTTTTGAATCCCCAGGTGTGTCACAGAGACACAAGGACAAACTGGGAGTCAGGCCTTCACACCAACAACAGTGCTGCTTCCAGGTGGATCTGTGAGCTGTTGTGGAGCTGCCGACCAAGAGCTGCCCCTGCTAACCAGAGGATTGTGACGCTCCACTCCGTCTGCTCCAGTAGCACATAAAGTGCTGAGAGGCTCTAGCCACAATTTCACCAGTTGTAAGGAGCATCCAGCTCAAGTTCCCTTCTGTAACCGCATGGCATGCCCTCTTTGGAAGCCTCTGCAGTAGGTACGACTGTGGCCGAAAGCCCTGAGGTTTAAGGAGCAGGAGTGATTGGAGAGCTCCACCTGCTGAGCATGGTGAATTTAAGCTGTCGTGGTTTAAAATTGACCATCCCTACCCAGGCTCAGGAGTCATGGCTCTGAGCCTGAAGTCAGACTGCATCCTGCTAGCCTGTTCTGCCAAGCTTGCTGAACAGTACGATGCCTAATGAAGGCAAACCCAGGGGCCAGAATCAAGAATCGAGAGAAAAACTTGATAAATGGAAAAATGTGGACTGCCTTAGAAGTGATTTGTTTTTTCAGTGGAAATTATTCACCCCACTGTTACATGGCAAAAATCATCCCGGCACACCATAAACTGAGATTAGCTTTTCTTCATAAGTCACTGTGCAGGTGCTGGTGAGTTAATTCCAGAGTAGCAAACTTTGGATGACAAACAGGGCATTGCTCTGGCTATAAATTCCATCCAGCATTGAATAATCCTGAACACAAGCTGATACGTAAGCAAGAGGCTGAGGGATTAAGTGCAGAAGGCACAAAACAGTTATGTGTAGACTAACCATTTAAATGTGAGTGATACAGCACTGGAGGGACGAGGATTTATTTATTTAAGCAGCCTAACTGAATGGGAAGAGAAAATGCAGCATGATGTTCTAGGGAAAGAAATGTGGGTTGGCACAAGGAAGGCTTATTTGTCGCACTGTGAACGTCTGAAGGTTTACAGTATTATGCATAGTTATCTTAAATATGTGCTTTTGTGAGGGTTGTCTGTAAGTGACAATAAAATATTCAGGTCAAGAGGGGTTTGGAAAGCCCGCATGCGCTAGGGCACAGCCAGCCAGTTTAACAGTCCTGAATATTTGCGTGCCCCCTCAGCATCATTAGTTACAGATGGGGAATCTTTTGCCTCCCTCTTCCCTTCTGCAGCTCTGAACCTGCCTATTTCTCTTCCTGTGACACAGAAGCAAACCCACACTCTGCCTCTCATAAGCCTGAAGCAGTTGTGTGGCAGCAACTCACTTTCTCTCCAAATTCATGAGTCTTTATGCCAAGCTAGTTGGAGTATTCTTCTGGCTTAGGAGATGCTTAGTCCTGTATCTCAGATTTATGGTCCAAACTCATCTGTTAATGAGGCTCAGGTCATGAACTGAGCCCTTCTCAAAATGCTGAGATAAGTTTAAAAGTCACAAGTGGTATTACTGAGTTGATTGGCTAGTGGTTATATGGACTCTGGG
This sequence comes from Oxyura jamaicensis, assembly GCF_011077185.1. Lineage (NCBI taxonomy): Eukaryota > Metazoa > Chordata > Aves > Anseriformes > Anatidae > Oxyura > Oxyura jamaicensis. Next base: position 37,601,811 of record NC_048895.1, on the reverse strand, counting down.
TTCTTTCCCTTTGTCTCCTGATCTTTTTAACCTTTATATTGAACCTAGGTCATATCTCTATGGCTTTTTGGTGTGGCCCCAAGGCTTAGAAATGAGCTCGGTTACTTCTAAGTGAGAGACCACACAGCTGTTTTGTATCAGAGCTTGGGACTGAAAGCTTCAAATGTCTCTTCTGTGAAAGAAACTTCAGCTAAACTCATTTCATCTGTTCTCTCTTTCTTACCTTTACCTGTCCCGAGGTGGAGTCCAGCTCATTTCTCTCCTGGTTTATTGTTGTCATAAGGTTAAAATGCTGTTGTCTGTGCTGCATGTAATGTATGTGCAGCACCCTAGAGATGGCAAAATTCAGGCAGTATTTTGATGGAGTAGTTTCTTTATGCTAGCCTTTGATTTCAAGGGTACCATTAAGCATGCTTTTCTTAATTGTTGTATCCTCCACTGAAAGATTTTGAAACCTTTCTCAGCATTAACTTGTTAAGTTCTCAACCATGTTAAGAGAATCGAGCAGGCTGAGTTACAGTGAGGTATCCTCTGTCCTTAAGTCATTCCACATGGCAAATACTTCTGTTTTAGTATTTTGAATTTGAGACCTTCTCAGTGACTTTCTTCAAGAATTGCTCAAAATTAAGATTTTTAACTAGATGTAAAATAAAGCAGTGACTTATTTTAAGGAAAGCTGGCATAGGCTGGCAAGCTGTTGGTTAAGGTCCCTTGCAAGTACCTCTCTGATTTTCTGTTTCCTGTGTTCTCCTGCAGGGGCTGAGCTCAAAGTCTAGGGTGATGCTACCAAGGCAAAAACATCATTGGATCCTCCTTTCCTACTATATGCCCTCTCCTTATCATTGCTGAGAAGGAATTCATTATGTTTTCCATGTACAGAAGAAACAGAAATTATCTTCTTGCTAACCGATTTTCTTGGTCCTCCCTCTCTTTGGAAAAGCGAAGAAGTGCTCTTTTGCATGGACAAGACCCTGGTTTTCCTTTGAGGTAAGGCACTTTAGTTAGTGGATTTTCCTTTGTAAGAGATCGTCGTAAACTTCTGTAGTCACTGCTGCTTTGTAGCTTGCAACAAAGGAGCACGCTGAATAGCACTGCTTGGTGGTTCTTGATAACAAGGCCTTACTGTGGGCCAGGGCCTGGTTAATGAGTGCTGTTGCTGAAGCATGGGCTTTTTTAGGAGGTTGTGCGTATTTGCTCGTCACAAGGGTACTTCACATGCATAACAGCAGCAGTTGATGGAAAAGTGTGATAAAAGGGGAAACGCTCCACGTTTTGCTCTGATTAGAATTTACTGAGCATCTGTTTGAATTAATCTGATTGTAGGCTGGAATTCTGGGAACATGATTTCCCTGTTCTGGTGATGTGTCTTCTTTTTGACTTGGGAGCATGTTTGCATTCTGTCATGCTGGTTTTAGCAGTGCTACTACTATGAGTACAGATCTCGGTGCTTGTGCCTTGGTGAGAGAGAGCAGAGTGCTGTGTTCTGCAAAAGTGGATTTCAAAGTTGTGCTTTGTCCATATAAGATGGTAATCTTGTTTGAAGATATTTTCCTTGCATACAATGTTTTAAAGCATTTTCTCCAGTATGGCTGAGCTGTTTCCTGACGGGATGTCAGTGGCTTTGCATCCAGCCTATGCCTGGCCTCCCTGCTGAGACTGCCAAGAATGTGTCAGATGGTGCCAAAAGTAGCTATTGGGGTTTGGTTTGTGGATGCTGGAAACTGGTTACTATTTTAACCTTCAGAAAGGGTGTTATAACTGACAGAGAGCAGAGGATTTTAAAAATATCTTTAGCATGTCCCTGTGAAGCTGGCAGCTTTCTTGTTGTTCGTCTGGAATGCCTAACATGAGGGTAAGAGAGCCCAGCTCTCTTTTGGGGTGGCAGAGAGCATGCCTCGCTGGGAGAGCAGTGCACAGCGTCTCCAAGAGTGGCCATGACCTTTGGAGACCTCCCTTTTCAGGTGTGTGTTAACAAGGTCAGATCCCTGCACTTAACAAGCTCTGCACTTAACGAGAATCTGGACTCTTTTAAGATGACCACACGAGGTACTTGGAAATTGTGGATCTCTGGATTTGAAACATCTAAGGTTTAGGTCCAAACCCCAAAACGATGGGGGGGGGGGGGGGAAATAATGTTATAAAGGAAAGAATGAGTTCCTGCTTTACAAATTCAACCCTGTCACTTTGTCCTAGAGGTACTTTTTAAGGAAATTTTGTAAGATGTTAGGAAAAATGCCCAAAATACTGGTTGGAAGAGAGAGGGAACTTGCTTTACAATTTAAGAAAGGGGACCCCTAGGTTACTATTCCCAGTGTCCCTACTGGCTTGTGTCATCTTAAACAAGTCCTGGAAGTGTGGCCAAGCCCCTGGGCTGTATCATCTACTTAGCTGCACAACAGATGTATTGTGGAGCTCAGCTAATGTGCATGTGCCATGAACAAAATTCAACAGAAATGCCAAGAATTTATTGAATGTGAAAATGCTGACAGTGGTTTGGACTGATAGGGGATTGCTGAGAATCACAGCACAAATGTATGCGTTAGCAGATATTCAGACCTGTCTATGTGAGGAATGTAACTGAAAATGACTAAATCCAGAGCCCAGTCTTCTCAGGATCAGCGTACAGTCAGTGGCCAGACAGAGAAAAGCTCTTGCAGAGGGTCCGTGCAGTGTGTGTGCTCTGAACTGTCTTCTGCAGGAGTCCTTCCCTTTCCACTGGCCATGCTGAGCATTTGAGTACCTGCAGCAGGTACTGTGAATACTCTGAAGAGCTCAGCCTCTTAGGAGAGGGCTTGAATTCTGCCATGATTGTTTTCAGCAGAATTTTCTTTGCTTAATAACATGCAGGCTTGCTCATTTCCTTAGTGCTATGATATGAAACTGTCAAAATAGCTTATACCAATGTCACCCAGCCTATTTATGTTGCATCTTTGAACTGAGAAGTTTTTGAAACTCAGTTATACTGAGTGTGACCGTACCTTAGACAAAAAAGACAGCCTTGTGCCACTTTCTGTCTATGGGAAACGGACTTGAAATGAAGCACTGAGGAATAGTATGGGTAAGATACAGGCAGGATGGGGGATGCTTAATAGAGGGCAGACCTGTGAACCCCAAAGTGCAAAACAGCTGGTTGCTCAATCCGTAGGCTTTAGTTTGTGTGACTAACACACAGGTAGTAGATAAGCCAGTTCTTCCTGACCTCTGCAGTAGTGTGGCTGCAGTGGGCAATCTTTACAAAGGGATGAATTGTTCTTAAACCACAGATGGAATATGTTGCGCACAGGGGGCTCTTAACTATGTAAAACACGTGCCAGTGTCTTGCCTTTTGCCATCTTAAGCAGACCTAGCTGCTTTGGAAAGCAGAAAGCTTTCAGCACCTATTCACATATTTGCTTTCAGGTTGCCTATCCTCTTTCAAACAGTTTATTGAAGAGCACCACAATGCTAGTTTCACACTGTAGCGGACAAGAGCTGAAGGCAGGACTAAATCTACAGGTGCTGCTGTCGGTGACTGTAGCCATACAGGGGATGCCAGTGAGAGAGCATGGTCTTTGCCCAGATGCCCCTGTGGTTGTAAAGTGAGACTCCCAGCATTATCCTGCTCAGGAAATCAAGAGGATTGTTCCATGTTTTAAATGATAGCTGAAGTAAAGCAGAGCTGAGAACTGGTGAAAATGGCATTGACATGAGGGCTGCTCACTACTAGGTTCCTGATATGGATCTTGCTTATTGTCAATAACTTTAATCAATTTGTCTCTGAAGGCTACTGGAACAAATATATAGGATAGTGCCACTTGGGTTTCTAATGTGCAGTTGCCCCTGAGTAGCATAATTTTTGATAAAGGGTGCAAGTATCAAGTGTAAATTTTCCTTGGTTTTAAAGAGGATTTCTCAAATGTAAGGTTGAACTGCACTTAGAAAGTAGTGGTCCTTCACAGGAGACAAGCTTATCCTAAATTGCAAAAGGGGACCACAGGAGTTTCCTGTTAGTGGTTGTAGACAAAGTTAACATTACAACCAGAGTCTTCTTGTGAATGTAAATCCTCTCCCCTGAAGTGCACACCTGGCTCTTTACACCATTGTGATGGATGTTTTGTGCTGCTACCCAGAAGACTTGCAGTTCACTAGCCACAGTTGTGTTCATCTTTAAATCTGACTCTGCTTGCAGGCCGTGATTTCCTTCAAACCGAACAGCTCTGAGGAGGCTGTGATCAGTCTATAGAAGGACACATTGAACGATTAGAAAGAAAAAGCTAGAGTTTTCTCCTTATTCTTCTTCTGGTTCAATATACCCTTACACATTTCATCAGGTGCTTTTCTAAATTATAACCTTTGCTCCTGCAAATACCTTTACCTTTTCCTCTGGTTCTTCATGTACTGGCTTACTTATATTTGTGTGAGCAGTATCATGCTATGTTGAATAATAAATTACTGAAATACATATAGAAGTGTATTTACATATTTCACTAAGAGCTCATTGGAAATTTAGTTAGCTTTGTAACAGCTGAGGCGTTTGTTTGTATGATCGTTTTAGTGCAGACAAGTTAGTCAGACTTGTTCCTTATGTAGCATTAGCTCCATGCAACTGTTAACTGATATAGCTGAAAATAGCTGAAAAGAAATGTTTATTAACATAAGAACTTTCCTTGCCTTTGAAATTTCAGTGTCTTCTGTGAACTGAGTTAAATGAAAAAAATAATCCTGGTCTTGTAGTTTCTTTAATGTAAGATGAGATGTAGTATCACATCAGATACTGCAGTGTGTGTATGCGTACTCACAAATATACGTATATTTGTTAGTACATAATTCTACATAGAGGCATATATATATATGTTATTCTTTTTCTCTGAAGGTTTGTAGTCATATATGCACTGTGGATTAAATAAGTTGCTATGGATGTAAATGATACAAAATGATTAAGTAGCCCAGCTGTCTGTGGTCAAATACAGCATTTCACCAAATGCTTCTCCAAAATAAAAATTCTTCCAAGTAGTGATTTATAATTTAGACCTGTAAAAAGGTTTCCTGGATAGTATTTGTTTCCCATGTGTAATGTGGTTTGCAATCTGCTTTCAGATCCAGCTCTCTGCATTTGTCTCTGAAATGGGTTTGGTGATGGATGGTGGCAAGCCGCCTAAAGATGACGAGATATTTTGCCTCTCTAACATATGTCTCCGGAGTGGTGAGTTAGTGTCTAGCATCATCTTAATGTCACAAAGTAAAGGAAATGGGGTGAGAGTCACTAATGAAAAATGACTTGAGCCGGACTCACAGAAGAGCTGGTGAGCCAGCTGCCCGGTCTGGATCTTCTTCTTCCATAAAGCCTTAAGTCTCTTCTCCGAGAAGGTCTTGATCAAGCAGAACAACTTTTGAGATTTTTTTCCTGAATAGGAGCATAATCAAAACTTGTTGAAAGCTTAAATGAAAACAGGCGCGTGTTGAAAAAATCAAATGGCAGGGCGGGTCTAGGTGAGGCAGAGTGGTGGTGGGGCCGTGGTCTGGGACGTAGAAGGTCCTGGAGCCAAAGTCAGCCCAGCTGAATGAAAGCAGAAGGCTTTAATCCTTTATTATTTTTGGTGACCTGAGCTTCAGTGCCCTGTGCATAGCCAAGTCCCACTCATTAGGATACAGATAGGTGAAACCTTCTCTCTCGTGCCAGTACAGCCTCCAATGCAGTACATTTTGGTGACTGCTGGTGAAATTATTCTTGCCATTAAGCCCTGTGGAACTGGCACCTTGCCACTTTTGTGTGGTTCTTTTTTTTTTCCCCTGAACTGAAATTACTGCTAACTAGCCTGGGTCACCCCCAGCCCACTGTCTGAGCTGCCTGGAGCGTGCTGGCACCACGCAGCAATGATTACCATAAACTGCTTCTACCAATGGAGAACTACTCCAGGAAGGGTTTGCCTTGTGTCAAGGCCCAGCAACGGAACTCTGCGTGTCTTCAGAGCATCCTTCTCACCTGGTGGGGACTTCAACCTAACTTTGGGAAAAAGGTGCCAAATTCTTTGTTATTATTTTGCTAATCCCTGCACAAAGTACTTTTTTTTTTTTTTTTCCTAATTTGGAATACATTTGATATCTTGAAGAAGTAGATACTATTACATTCTGTGCTTAGAATTGGGGATATCCTATGAATATCCTGTATAGAAAACTGATTTTGATAAGGCTATTTCTCCATTAAGAAATAGAATTGCACGTGGTGACTTGTACTTTTAATTCGTGAACTAGGATAGTTTTTATCAGATTGTTTTCATTAATTAATAAATTAATGGAGACTGAAATGTGTTCAGATGCTCGGTAAAGATGCAAGAGACAAATTCACCAAGTTACAGGCTTACAGCGTGGTGCTTTTTGTGTTTCCACCCGATGTTTCAATTACATCCTTGTAGGTCAGACCATCTTTCATCCTGATGTGAGAACCAATGTGCGAACCGCAATCCCTGGCAGTGCTGCTGGCTGCCTGGGGTCAGCTCCACACAGATGGCAGGCTCATGTCTCTCTTCCCTTTTTCCTGCCGAGGTGTTGCTGCTGGCAGCAGCCACAGCGTTTGTGCAGCTAGGCTGGAGGGTCAGTCCACCGCCCATACTCTGTGTACGGTGGTGGCCAGCATGCCTGCCATTTGAAGTGCAATGGTTTCCTGAGCTAGGGACAGATCCACTTCCTTCTATGAATCTGTTCAGTAGCCTTTCGAATGGATGTTGGTATCAACCTAAGCATCTGCAACAACATGCTAGCAAGGATTTCTACAGCTTAGCTATACATGGTGTGAGGAACCACTTCCCTTTGTTTATTCTGAACCTTTTGGCTGTTAGTAGTTCAATGATGCTCCTCCATTCCTCCTCTGAGGAATGATCCTCAATGATGATCCTTCAGTCCTCCACTGAAGGAAAAAACAATCATCCCCTCATCATCTAGTCTGACATAGCACTCGTCTTTCTAAATGCTCCTGCAATGGGAAAACAAAACATTGATTCTAGCTTTAGGCAATGCAAATTACCTATCTCGGATGAGCAAATTAAGCAGCACGAAGCAGGCTGGCTGCCTTTTCACAGCATATCCCTGATATTCTGCAGCTTTCAGATAAGACAGTTGATTTAGGTATCTGGTGTAGTCTCTGCTTTCTAAATTGAGTGGGGGAAAAGATTTATATCTAGTCTTTGGACTTCAGGGTTGTGTGTGTGTGTGTGTATATATATATATATATATATATATAAGTGAGGGTGGGTGGTGTGGATATGTCCATAACATTAGCAGCTCTGACTCAGACACGCAAGGAGCACATCTGCAGAAGGAGAAGGTGTAGTTTTTCATATAAACTGTTTTCTCACTATAACCACACTGTGACAGACTGGAATGAAAACTCCAAAAACTTCAGTCAGCCTCTGGCTCTGTGCAGAAAGTCTTGCACCGTCAAACCTCCAGGGAACGTTTGATTGTTTGGCTCAAAGGCAGAAGACCATGCAGAGACTGGGAGTTTATTCACTGTGGTCATTGCACCTCCAAAAAGATACGAAAAAATGTGAATGTGCTCCAGACTGATCTGGGCTCCAAGCATGCAACAAGTCATTTATTTTTTATTTTTTATTTTTTTACGCTAGCTGACAGTAGAAGTTAGGGCTGTAAAAGGTTTGCCTAACAGAGGATTATATGAAACTCTGAGACATAGCTCCAAGCAATTTTTGCTCAATAAGCGTGTCAGCTGCAAGTTGAAACAATCCAAGATGAGTGTGCTGCAGCCTAATGTTCAGACAGGGTTTCTTTAGGATAATTGCCCAGTGGGGTTGTTGTCCCTTTGCAGAGCACGCTGGAAGGTCCAACTAGCAATGTAAGCATCTTCCTGCACCATTTCTGAGCACCTCTAGCAAGGTAATGAAAAACTTTAACTTTCCCTGGCTTCATTTCTGTTTTAAAGGGAAGTCAGCAATCTACAGGACCTGATTCTTTTGTTAAAGGGTAATGTTCTTACCACAGAGCAGCTGGACTGCTAATTAATCAAAAAGTCCAAAAATAATATAGCGGAATATCCACTGTCAGAGAATTATGTAATTTGATAATGGTTTTAATGGGTTTATTGTTGCATTTTCTTGTAGTTTGTTGTTGCTGAGCTCTGGAGAGCCCTCTTGTGCTGGGTGCTGTACACACGCTGTTCAAAAGGAGGATCTTGCCATGCATGAGTAGCCAGCCCGAGCAGGGGAATCCTCGGCAAGGATTTGGGTGTGTAAGGGGGCAAAAGAGATGTCTTTGGGCAGTATGAGGGAAGAGTGCAGACAGCTGAAGCTCAGCCACTCTGTAGGCACTGCACCTGAAGAGAGGCCAGAAAGAGGTTATTGGCACTCATTTATGCTAGGGGAGTTTGTGTAAATTGAAAACACAGCTTAATTTTTGTCAGTGTGATTCACTGCACGACTTGTGGTCTGGTATCTACTGTCTTTCTCCTTCCTGGTGTGAAAACTGGTGCCTTAGGCAGAGCTTCCAGACAAAGAGGTTAGGTTTAAAGTTTGCTGATGTGATAAATTTTATTTGGCAGATTCCAGGATTTAGAGACTGAAATTTCTTGTACTCGGTGAACTTCTGCAGCATCTCCAAAGCAGAGTCCTGAGGTCACCCCATCTCCCACAGATGTCAGCCTGCAGCAGTCCCTGTGAGGCTTGCCACTGAGCCAGGGAGTCTGAGAGCCCCCAGCCTTTGGTGACACTGACACCTGGCTTTGCTGCTGGTATTCGGGTAGAGGCAGTTTAGTGGGCAGCTTCCTGCTGAGTGGAGGGTTGGGAAGAATAAAGATTTCATCTAATTCAAACTGAAACTCAATTTTGAAAAAAGGTGATGATTCCTGTTAGCAGCAACCCTCTTTCCTGGCTGTCCTCTGTTCTAACTTGGACCTTCTCATCTAAATCCGGGATGTCTGTGCTTCTTGACTTCTGGTAGTTTCATTAAACAAGGAAGATATGTAAAGACAGTTGATTATAATGATTAATGTTAATGGGAAGTGCAGAAGGGAATTATTTGCATTCAAGCTATTAATTTGTCTCCTAACACTGTTTCTCTCTAAATCACTGGGAAAGTCAGACTAGATTTTAATAGGTGGTGTTATATAGTTCCAGAAACAAATAATCTGACTACTGTGGTTGGAAGGGAATTCACACTATCAAAGCCTAGATAATGTTTTAGGCCAGTAAAATTTATGTGGCGGTGGCATAGATTTGTACTATGTGTGGGCCAGAAGGAAAGTTTAGATCTTACAGTCTAACATCAGGTGTAATGTAAGCCATAGATTTTCACTTGATTTCTTCTTGTTTTAGCCTCGTTTTATGTGACAGCAAATTCTATTATATTATCAGGTAGCTCCTCAGGTCTGTCTTCATTTTTACCCCATTAGCACAAATCTGAGAACAAAAAACAATGATAAATCGGTATCAATAACATTTGTTATGAAGTTTTTAACTGCCTGGATGCTTCTAATTTTCACTCTGGGCTTTTGTACCCAAAGGCTTAGAATCACCATATAGGAAAATTCAGAGGAGACTTGTTTCCCCAGTACCCACCCCGCACTGTGCAGAAGACCCGAAATGGAGTTATATCCTTCTTTCTAGCATGCTGTCTACCATGGCCAATGACAACAGCTTGCTGTGCCAGCACTCCTGATCCCCTCAGCTCAGGTAAGGGTGCTGCTGTCTCATATATGGCTTTGGGGTGGGATATAGAAAGGGTGAGTGAGCGTTCTGCTGGAATTAGGATTCCTTATATCAACAATCTGACCACAAAGGAGAGCAAGGCTTTAAAGTGAGCTCCCTTTGGGCTATGAGTCAAGAAATCTTCCTCAGAACATCTATCTGCATCAGAAACTGACTTCTCCATCTCCCTTTCTATGCACACAAGCCCATGACCAAAACTGTGGCCCTAAGATGTTCCTTGGCTCTTTCAACATGCTCAGCAGCTCAGATAGCAGATCTTAATTCTCCTTGATGTCACATCAGCAGTTCTCAGAGCAGGAGGATCTTGGAAAATGGTGAGGATGGTAGCTCCTGTGGGAGATGACAGAGTTTCCACGCAGCAAGGCTGGAGCAGTGTCCGACTGCTATATTGTCCGACTGCTAAACAGTCGGACTGCTAAACAGTCGGACTGTATAGTGACTGCTATACCCAGGTCAGGTTGTGAGGAAAAGGTGGGGCAGTTAGCTACCGGTTGCATTGTCTGGCTGGCAGACATTGTGCTTGCCTTACTAATCAGATCATGGTGGTCAGGTTTTCATGTTTTAAACCCTAGATGTCACTTTTGATCCATAAGACAAACGGCATCTTGCTGGTTGTATTGAATCCTTCCCATTACGAACATATTTCTATTCGCCTGTTCCTGATATTCTAAGTTTTTGACTGTGTTGTCCCTTCAAATCCTATCCCTGTTTATGTTCTCACAAATTACTGGTCATCTTGTCCTCATCAAGTAATGCAACTGAGATGTCTCAGCACTTCTGCTGATCCATGGCATGCTGTTGTGCTGGAGGCAGGCTGTAGAGATGCAAGCTGTTGTGGCATAAAGCAGCAAAATGTGAGCAAGTTGGCACTCAGAAGTGGTCAACATCAGCAGCAATAACTGGGCACCTAATCAGAGGTGACTGTCTACATGGAAGAACTTACTTCATGTCTCATTTGGAACCGTTGGTAACTCCCTAAATGCGGAGGTCTTGGGAGTGATTCACATGCTTTTAGCCTTGGGGTTACTTGTGACTACATTCACAAACACAAGCCAATAAATTAAAGCAGATATATGACACCTTACTGTGGTATATTACAAATTAATACCAACTTGATTTAAGAAAATCCCAGAGTTAATCTTGATTTTATGCAGTGTAAATGTTTCACTTATTATGTACTTTCTGGGAAACATAAGTTGTTAACATAAATTTAGAAAGCTTCCTTTTTTTTTTCTACCTATTAGTTCCCTGATAATGCAGAAGCAGAGGCTCTGCATTATCAATATACTTGGCAAAATTATTCCCTTGGTTCTCGCCTGTTCAAAGATGGCAAATTTTGGCTTCTCTCTCTTGTAATTCTTTTATTTATAAAGCCTTCCAATGATGTATACAACATCGTATTTGAAAGCCAACAAGATATAGTATAGTAGAAAAGGCTCTTCAACTGGAAGCCTCTGAGAGGCAGAAGAGAGTACAGAAGGGTGAGTGTTGGTCTTTGTCAAATGCAAGCAAAGAAATCCCTGGTGGCGGTCCCTCTGCCACTGCTCTGCCTTATGTGAAAGGTCAAATACTGAGCATAGTACACATAGTACATAAGAAATCAGTGATCTCATGACCTTCCTCTGTCATGTATGTGATTTTTTTTTCATGTTATTTTTTTCCATATTACTCAAACTTTGAACGCTCTTCTTGTCCCAAACTAGCAAACTCCAAGAACTTTTTCTTTACTACAAATTATTTCAAAGTTGTGGTGTCAGGATAATTTGCATAACATTTCAAGCCTCTCCAAAATAAAAAAGAAAAAAAATAAAACCCTCTTCGCAGTCTTAAAACACTTTTTTTTTTTTTTTCCAATTTCTTTTTCTGTCAGTATTTTCAGCTTTACCATCATATGAGTGAAAATTAAGGACTTGTGTCCCCAGGATGCTTGCTGGACCTCCAAGAAAGCCACATGGCTGCATTTGCCATCAGCTCCTATGTATTCTAAAACTGCACCTATGCCTACAGATTTTGATGAAATGCACTACCAGTAGCTAAAATTAATAATCATACTTGATACCAAAAATCAGGTGAACAATGTAGGCATTGCTTTTGTGTTGCATTATAATTTCTGGATCTTCATTTGTATGTGCCATTTATGATACATCGTAATCCCCACTCCCCCATCTCTACCATTCACAGTCTTCCAATATCTGTCACTCTGTAAATAACCTACTTACCATGCTTTCATCGCACAAGCAACCCCTTCACTGTATGTAAACCAACTATTTTTTTATCTTGGATTGTCTAGGTAATGCATACCTGATCATATGCTTAGAAATTGTTCTCACTTTGCATTTAATGCTAAAATACAGTGATTGTCTCTTTTCCTGAATATTCTAGTTACTCTGTCCCCTTTAGAAAGGGGTACTTGCATGTAAAACATGCTTCAAAAAGACTCAGAAGAAAAAAAAAAAAAAAAAAGGGGGGTTAATCCAGTATTGCAACCTCTACATAAAATTAATTTTCATAAAAGGAACACAAAACAGAAAGAAAGAAGAAACAGCTTAGAGGACATAAAGCATCTTTTTATTACTTCAATAACTAACTACAAAGAACATAAAGTCAGCAGAAAATGACAAAACGTAACACTGAATATAATCTGCAAAGAAATGGCAGACTGATTTCTGGGACACGTTTTGATATTATGTTGAGACACTAAAAGCAGATCATTCTCAGAGATCTTGGAAGGAGCAGGAGTTGTTGATTTAAAATCCATCTGACAAAATGTAAGTTTAATGGTACAGACTGAACAAGAGATAATAGATCTAAAAGAAATACTGATTTGTTACTGATAACTAACTTTGCTGCAGATTAAGAACTTGAACAAAAGAGTTATATTAAAATGCTGTCCTCTTGAAATAGACTCTTGCCATCTTCAATAATGTAAAATTCTTTTTTTAGTTCATTGTCTTCTGCCCAAAATGCTTCCTTCCCTCTTGTTTTTTCAAGTCTTCTTAGGATGGGAAGGCAGCCTTGCTGAGGAACTGAAACAAGAAAGAGTAGAACTTTCCTACCTGAAACTGAGTGTTGGATAGCAGTTTTCCTCCTACCCCAGTTTATTTCACGGCTTGTTTCTACATTCTTCCCTACTTCAGGGCATGAAGGAATTATTCTAAATATTCTAGTTACACTGGTGACTGGTATTATCCCTGCTTATAACTTTTGTCTTGCATATGAAGAGAAAATATTTTGCACAGGTGTCCTCTTTGTCAAGTCACACTTGCATGTCAAAAGTTTTTCAAGAAAGACTGGGGATTAATCATACTGTTGTAACCTCTACGTAAACTTAATTTTCATGAGATGAGATAAAGACAGAAATAAGACAGAAATAAATTCTTTAAATTTAAAGAAGATAGGGTCATTTTATTTCTTGAGTAATTCTAACTGCAAGGAACCTAATTTCAAGAATCATCTGAAATATGAACACTGATGGATAATTCAGAGTTATTCCTGTTTCTTCAGGGGCTTAAAACTAAAGATCAGGATTTCTACCTCAAAATTGTTGGGGAAAGTGTTTGTATCATTAATTACAGCAATAATATGGAAAAAAAAATGAAGAAGAATACTAAAAGAAGGACTAAACTAAAAATTATCAAATATGAAAACCTTGTCATTCTTTCTAGGTAGTACATTGTTATTTGTGGCTGGTTTGGCAATTTCAGATGGGTTTGATCTAGACTCCTAACAAAATTATAAAAATGTTGGTAACTAGAAGGAAGAGTGAAAACAGAGTTAGGCCTCACTTTTTAGAAGATGTGATTATTTATGTTGTGTTGGTTTTGGCACGGTGCTGGAAACCTGATGTTTGAGGAATACTTCTAGAATTGAATAATGGAAGAGAAATGTCTATTTTGTTTGTATTATATAGCTTGTATTTGCCAGAAGTGGTGTGTTTGTGGGATAGTTATGGATGGGAACTCAGCTTCACGAAGATGAACTGGGTCCATGGGGCCCATATGTGCAGACTTCTTGCCTGGAGCAAGGTTGCAATGAGGGCTACCCAGGACAGAAGCAAATGCACTGTTGGAAGGTTAGTGGGATAAGGCTCACACTTTACACATTTTATTTCACACTGTACTTTAAAAAGGCATTTGTGTGTGTGTGTGTGAGCAGGAAGCCACTTCTTCATTACCAGATATTTGCTGTCAGTAACGATCTAAATCACCTGACGGGTAGAAGAACCTGTTAATGTGGTAAATGGTATCTGGTTTTCTGTTGTTCTAATAAAATATTCCCTTTTTGCCTGTTAATAGAGAAGAGCAACCCAAATCCTTCAAGACCCTATCTAAAATACACTCCTACATTAGCTAATACAAATAGGACATCTTGTCAAATTTATTACACTGTGTAAAAGAGATACTAGCATAAGAAATAAGCACACAACAATGGAGCAATTTATACCTGCTGGATAAAGTGTCCTAGCACTTTACTCAGTTGAGTTCATGTCGCTTCTAATCTTATTTTGCTTTCAGGAAATGAGAACATGCCAATGAGACCTATCTACATCTGTGCGCAGCTAGTGGCTGTGTAGTGCTTGGATTTTAGTAGACGCATTCATAATAGAGAGCATGTCCTTTTCTTGTACTGTAGTTTCATAAGAAAACCAGAAAATGTTGCAAACAGCATACCAGGTTAAGTGCAAAAGGTTTAAGTCCTAAGATGCTTGGGTCATAGGCCAACAAGCTTATATTGACATTTACAGTGTTAGGCTGTTTAGTAAAATTAAGGCCTGAGCTCCCAGTCATGCGAGTAGTGTTATTGGATTACTGAGTAAAAGATCCATACAGTTCTTATGAACACCACATCGTGCCTTGCTGCATTTTGTCAGGTGATGTCACCAGAGAAATAACCTCTTTTCAGGCTCCTCTAATGGCTACTCAGCCTGTCCACAGGCAATGTACTGTTCACTGAGGAAAAACGGCATTTGTTAAGCAGCTTTCCTGCAGCCTTCCTGCAGGCTACATACCCAGGAATAATACTCAAACCAGTGAATATAATGAAGTTCAGTACCTTTTGAAGTAATTCAGGTAGAAATTAAGGGATTTATTTTGCTAAAGAACAGACAGCTTCCACTTCGTCAAAGCGAGAGTGTGTAACAACCTTAAATTGCCAGGGTTCAATGCAGCAAAAACATCAGCTTCAAGATAATGACACAGATGGGCAGGCCAAGGGGATGCTATAAAACCAGTACCAGTAGTATATCCAGAAAGGCTGAAATGGTCTGTCTGGATTTATGCATTGTGTAGTACCATATGCTATTGTTGCTCTTACAGATTTTCTGTCAGCGTGTTGGTGTTGGATACAGTTAAGGTTCCCCCATTGTTTAAAGAGAATTTAGACTGGGTCTCTTCCTTAGTATGTTACATAAGAATGCCTATTCGAGTGTTAAAGCAAACTTTAAGACATGTCTGTCTCTAAGGACATGTAGCATATTAGTAGCAGTAAGCAATCTGAGGCCATAGCCAGGTAGGAAAGAAACTCACAATAACTGATCAGCAATTGCCTATTTTGCAGCCCAGGCATTCAGACAAAATACGCTAGTGAGTACTACTGATTTAGTGCTCGTGTCACTCTTCTGTATGCAGAGTTGCTAGGGTTAACTTTGTCAAAATGACTGCTATTTAAAGTCGACTTTCTGAAATTACAAGATCACACGTAACAAGCTATAATAGCATTTAATTCAACAAGTAATCTAGAGCAATCTGTATAATGAATTCTGGTTAATGGTCTTCTGTAGACATCAACAGCTCTGAGTACTGGAGGCCTGTTTCTCTGTAGGTATCATGGGACGGTCCTCCCACAGCTCTGGAAGCCTGTCAACTACATCACTTTTTCACTAGGGGAAGAGAACACATTCAGGCTGTAATAACGAAACCGCTCAGCAGAAGAGATTCTGAGAGAATGAATGGTCAATGTGTTTTCAAGATATTATATATTATAGTAAAGGCTGAGATAATCTTAAAAAAGAAAGAAATAAATGAATAGTAGCAGAGTAGAAAACACAACAAGCAGTCCTCTCTAATCACCAATTTGAAGTTTTGTAGTTCAAGAGCAGTGAGAACCATTTTTCATGTCTGCTGCTTTTTATACATTGCTTCTACTGCTATTTCTCATTCTTTAAGGATTTTTAAAGATCGTTTACATTTTTTCTTTCTCTTGATGCTTCCTTTACAACTGGTACATCTGCAGAGACAGTATCCTTTCACCAACCAGAAAGTAAAGTTTTACTTTTTGGAAAATTCATTTGCATCATCTTGAACACACAGGGTTTTTTCAAGTGCTCGTCTCAAAAGAGGATCTGGTAGCATGTGTGGTGTTTGTTAGATTTACACACTGATTGCATAGATTTTTTTTTTCACCTTTTTCTTATTCTGTGCTGTGCTGCATCTCTGGGTTGAATGCACTTTCTCCTTCTTCTGAGTTGAGATTACTCCCATTGCTTTAGTTATTTTTCTTCTCTTTGCCAGAACTTGTTCAAGTGGCAGAGTGTGCTGCTGAACAAAAAGGATCCAATATACATACATTGATTTTACTTCAACTGACGCTGATGACTCTTAACATGACAGTTTTTATTAACTGAATAAAATGATCTAATCTAGGCAAATGTGGACAGCATAACTGAGTTTGAGTTTTTAAGATAAATTCCAAAATTAGTGTCTTTGCTAAACATATAGGTTAATTAAATGTTAGTAAAAACAGATCTGGGCTGGGATCCTGTGATTTGATTAGTTTCATATTTGGGGAAATTTTAAGTTAACATCCCAGCCAGTACAATATATTAGTTTCTGTTGTGGTTACTCTCGTGCCCTGTTGAAAGGGATACAACTGCATCTAAGAGATAAGCAGATTCCGATGTACCGGTATATTTATTTAAGATGTCATGAATTAAACGTGTTATTTCAGAGTATTTATGCAGAATTTATGACGATGCTGTTAAATAGTTAGCAGAAATAATTTTATACATACATAGGAAAAAGACACACTTCATTAGGGCATGGTGCAACCAGAGAAGTGATTTGCAGATTAAGACAGCAGAGACCTCCCATCCCCTGTATGAAGAAGTGTTTTCCCGCTTGAAATCTTAACTATTATGATAAAAGTTACCTTTAGCCAGATCTGCTATTCTTTCCACAGTGTTTAGCTAAAGTTTGCAGAAAATGGCAGAATATAACAAAAGAATGTAATCTGCGAAGACAGAGTGAGGCTCTCAAATGGAAAATGTTTATGACAAGGGCTCAAATGTTTTGAAGAGTGTACTGATGATGTGTAATGATCGCATCAAGGTGATGGATGCTTTATATTTATATATGGACAATTAGGTATCCTATGTATATGGACAAAAGTGTCCTTTGACACTTTTTTCTATTTCTCTGTCCAGGTGGTTACCTTCCATTTATATGTAGAAGCTTTGTCAGAATCCTTTGTAAGTTCACTGGTACTTATCCTTGTGAGATGAACTCTTACATCTTTAAGAATACCAAACTCCTTCCTTAGTTTGTTGTCTTCTTCCTTACGTGCTTCTTTCCAATTTCTTGTTTGCAAGTCTTCTTCAGATGGGAAATCAGTCTTGTTGAGTAACT
Source organism: Oxyura jamaicensis (assembly GCF_011077185.1). Lineage (NCBI taxonomy): Eukaryota > Metazoa > Chordata > Aves > Anseriformes > Anatidae > Oxyura > Oxyura jamaicensis. The sequence continues at coordinate 37,584,494 of NC_048895.1, read as the reverse complement.
GAAACAAGAGAGTAGAAGTTTACTACCTGAAAGTGAGTGTTGGGTAGCAGTTTTCCTCCTGCCTGCTTCTTGCAGGTCTCATTTCTACATTCTTTCCTACTTCAGTGCCATGATTAAATTCAGGATTCAGTCAATTCAATTCATTTGTTGCCAGCCAGCCCTTTCTCTCTAATCTTTAATTCCACTGTTGCTTTAAAATGTGATCCTGATGGCACTCATCACCTGTCTTTAGAAACAACACCTTCTTCCTTGGGAAGCACCTTGCCATTATACTAAAGTCAGACTTACTATCCTCTAAATAGCAACTGGCTGTTCCCATAAGTGCAGTGATTTCACCCTGCTCAGATATTAAAAATCTTGATATGTCCCAAGATGGATTTTTTTTTTCTCAGCACTACCTAATTATACTTTCTTTTTAAACTGTCTCAAAGACCTGCAAACCTTATTGTGATTTACTCTACAGTGATTTGTGTCCACTGGAGTTGTGTTTGACTTCTCCAAAAAATTGAAATCACAGTCAGGACATTTGTCTTTCACAGTATTTGTTCTGTTATAAATCTGCTGAATAATGCACTTTGATTGCATTTGAGTGTATCTAAGAGGAGACTAATTTACTGTCCTTACATACACATTCAACTGGTCATCACAGGTTACTTACTAACTGTTGTCCTTCCCCACTCAGAGGACAGCACTGCTTCGGCTGAGACATGCTAGTCGTCCTGTGTGAAAAGAAATGTGTTACCTTTGAAATTTCATCTTGTTGGGTAGCAAGGGTTGGAAGACATTTTAAGTTCTGTTTTGCAACATACTGTCTTGACAGGAGTGTATCTGAAGCTTTGGTAGTTATGTCATGGATAGCTCTGCAAGGAATGAAACAAATTGTGGTCTTCCTAAGCAATATATTTCGTCTCTGTATTTCTATTACTAGTGGCATGCCTTCATGAATCTTTATGTACAGGAGGTAGACTTTCCCATTACGAATCATCACAGCATTTTCCTTAAAGACTGGAATTTTCATTTTCTCATCAGTAGGGCTGATAGATGTAAGTGGTAAAATATTTTTATAATCCTTATACTTGGTATCGGTTAATGATCTTAAAATTCCTGAAACAAAGCTGTTAGATGACTTTACAATAAGAGGATATGATCTTGCTGTCTTGCTGACTAGCTCTTCTCGTGCAAATTGTTTCACTGGGGTTATCTGGGAACTTCTCGCATCTTTAGTTACTTTATCACAACTAGAACAGGGTCTTGCTAAATTTGTGCTGGTTGGTATTAAGGACTTTGGAAAATTGTCCCAAAAGGGTTTGGAAGCCTCTTCCATCTTTATTACTGGCCAAATATAAGTAACAGTTGGTATTTCTGTAGCCTCCCGTACTTCAGGGTCATTTTTAGTTCTGTCTGACATCAGTTGCTGTATCATAGGTGGGAAAGAAGAAAGTGATATTGATAAGACTTTGGCTTCAGGTGGTATCTCTAAATCATACTTTAAAATCTCAGCTTCAGATTCTTCAGTAACCTTAAGATGTTCACAGATTCCTGAAACTGGTGCTTTGTCCTCTCGGTCAGTATGAGTTAGTAAGGGGCATCTTCCCAAAGAGTGCTCTTTAGCTGAAGTTTCATTACTCTGAGTGTTAGAAACCTTTGAGGAGAACTTTTCTCTGTCAGCGGAAGTCATGCCAACATTTTCTAGTGTGTTGAAACTTCTGGTAGAGAAATTTTCTGCATTCTTCATTTGCTGATACTCTAGCACCAGCGGAGATGTAGTACTGGTTCCTGGCATCATAAAAGCATTATGGTTTTGAACACATATTCTGCATAGACAGATGAGTTACCACGTGCAGGTAGTGGTACGCATTAGGAAGGCTTCCCAAGGAAAAAGAATGTAGAAGCAGTTTCAGTAGGTCTCATATATCTTCATTTTTTTTTTCCTGAAGGGCTACATCTATGCAGTCTGACAAACTTAAAATAAAAGTTAATATAAATTAAAATGTGATTATATATTTGTAAATGTACAGAAATAGTGATTTTTTTTCTAGACAGTTGTCATATGAAATGTCATCCTAAAATAAAGTTTAAAAACAAATGTATTTGTGATTTAAGTATTAACTAAAGCACATCTAGCCCCTATGATTATTCTGCAATAATCACTCCTTGTGAGATACTTCCAATACTGAATTAAATTGGCAATGAGTTTCTGCTGGCTTCAGTAAGAGTTAGATTTTACCCCTGTTTTAGTGCAAACAGCTGTTTGACAGGATCTATCTTGAAACCACGTTCAGATGCTTATCAAATACATTTCAACACCATCTAAGCACAGGTTTAAGAGTAAGATTCTAAACAACTGCAAGTACCTGGATGACTACTGTAGAAGGAAACAAGAAATGTAAATTTGTATCATGAGAAAGGCAAAGACCCTCAGGTGGATTAAAAACAAATTAGTTTTGAATTAGCTCATTGTATTTCACTGGTTATGTTCTCTCAGGAATAACCTACTTATCTTAGCACTACAGACTTGATTTTGTAGAAAGTAAACATAAACATTCACATTATTTGCATGTCAATCACACAAACGAGATGCTTCTTATCCTTCCCAATTATCAAAAAAAACATTGAATTCTCCTGTCTGTCACTGAAGAGGTCCTACGACCTAACTGACAAAAAGAAGTGTAATAAAGGCAGTAATTTCACTCTGAAGAGTTCTGCAATCCTTTTAGGGATTGCATAAATTAACCTTTCTGAGTCCTTTTAACTAGTAAAAATGAATAAACTGAAAAATAAAATGAAGTTTCCTCTTCTTCTAGGCTGTGCCTCCTGTATTTATGACGCACAGATCTTGATGTAATCACATAATTCCATGAGTCTAATCAGAAATGATTAGAAATAATTATATTAATTGTCAACAGATTATTTGAATAATTGATTGCACATGAGTGAGAATAGCACTACAAGTAATGAGACACTGTGGCCTTCCTAGAACAACATATGAGTGTGTATTTCTATTTCTGGTGACAGATTTTTCTGCAGAAAAATCCTACAGGTTAGATAAACTTCAGTTAAAGATGAGTAAGCCCCTCTATAAAAGCAGGATGTAAGTCCTATTTTTTCCTTTGTTTCCTCTTTTTTTTTTTTTCATTTCTGGATTTAGGGATTCTATCTGTGTTCAGAATTAAGATGTGATCGAGTTATGACAAGTCTCCCACCCCAGAAAGTTTGATATTGGCCTCTGCATTTGCCTTCTCACTCTTTTCATGGACCCTTAATACTGTTCCATTAAATATTCATCTTCTGGCATGCAACCACAGCCTCAGTGATTCCTGAGTAATAAGAAATTTACTACTTAGGAGATCTTCCCCAATATCCCTAAACAAAAACAATCAAACAAACAAAAATGCTAAGGACATGAATTGCTGACACACAAACATCTTTGGAAACTCAGACACAGCAATTCAACTGGTATCAAAAAGGAAAGAAGAAAAGCTTGTGGTTTTGACACAGGGAAATCCTGGTTAGCCGTGAAACCAGCTGAAAAGAAAAAAGATACTGCTGCAGAAGAAAAAGACTTCTCCATTCTCAAAAGCCATGGCTCTCAACTGATTGATGTAGTGATATGGCTCATTGTCACACTCTTAGATTTTGCTCTCTGGAGTCCTGTGTGTCATTTAAAGACTTTCTAGCTAACAGTCATTGCCAAACAAATCCCACTAAAAGCACAAAAAGCAAACAATGTTTACTTTATAAATCTCACCTGTCATGTCAGCATTGCAGGAAAGCCGAGCCTCAGCTCACAGGCTGTCAAGGAGGCTCAGAGAGGCGTGAGCTGCCCTGTTCTTGCAGGTGCCCAAAAGCTCTGTGACTGTCAGCACTGATAAAGTGGTTCAGCTTTTCTTGCCAGCAGACACAGGCAAGCACTGAACATTGCAGGGAATATATATTTTTGCAGTGTTCATCACTGCAAGAGGTGCCAAGAGCACTTTACAGACTGCAGCTGGAAGAGCAGGGGATGTAATCTAGATCTCTGATGAATCTCCACTGTACTGAAGGTATGACGTGTGGACTGTGGCATAAGTATGGCTCACCAGAGCAATTATTTTGGCCTATAACCTTCTCCTGGTGTGTTCATTCCAGTGAACCATGCAGGAGCAAGAGGCATGTCAAGTAAAAATTTTAACAGCAGCACAGTCCCAGACACCATCTTCCCAGGGAAATTCAGGAGAACTCCAGGATGTGTGTATATATATATATGCGCTGAACTCGAAGTAAGCCGGCTAGTCATAGGAATGTCTGATCTAAGCATGTCTGTATGCACCAATTTTTAAGTCATCTTGGGCACAGTAATCTCCTTTGCCCTTGGAAGATGCTGTATCTTTTGTTTGGCCATAAAATGTGGGCATTGATTCACTATGATGTCCCTCAGAATTAAAAAGCAAAAGTACGGGTACTTGATTATGATGAATCTAAAACCAGACCAATCTAGCAATCCCACACGTGACTGAGGACTGTGTTAATACAAGTATTACGCAAATTAATAATGTATTCAGTCCTAACTCTCTGCTATGCACAGCAATCAGTAGACTCTACTTATCTATCAGTACTGGATGAACAAAGGAGTCTCAGTTCCAGCATTTTATTGACTTAAAATAGTAGCAAATCACACTGATGAAAAATGTATTGTACCTTACAGTTTTGTCAGTGTCCACCTTATTGTACAACAGCGACTGCAGTTGTATAATTTTGTTATTCCTTTAGTTCGAGAGATGACCGTTCACACTGACGAACCCTAGATCCTCAATGCCTTTTAAAAAAAGAGTGACTATATTCACATACTTTAGAATGTCTTTCTTTACACAAACACAAAAAAATGTAAACAAAAATTTCCCTTCTTTCTCCATCTTTAAACCAACTAACTGCAAAGCAGAGCCTCAGACTTAGGAAACAAGCAGCACAGATTCCCTTATTACTTCTAGCTTATTTATACAAATCTTTTTCATCTGAAATGATCTTACAGTGTAAATTTTATGGCTGTGATTCACCACTGCCCTGGCTTCATCAGAGATGAAAACAGCAAGAGTCTTAAGAGTTGATAAGCTTACAAAGATATTAAAACCCTCAAATATTTTATCCTTATTTTTGATTAAAATGCTCATATGAATATTGCAACTACGAATTTATGAAAATGCTTGTGTTCTAATTACATTTTCATTTGCAAAGCTTTGGCTTGGCATCTTAGTTTAGTTATAAAGTCTGATGAAAGTTTCTTATCATAGTTTAGGGAAGATTCCAAGGCTATCCCCAAGAAAATATGGATTTCCTGAAATACAGGCATGACTGCTGCTGCCATGGCATGGCCTATTTTTGCCTGGACTCAGTCTAAAGTCTATGCAAACTGCATTTCAGGTGCTACATCTGAAGCCTCTTAGAACATAGCATCTGCTTAATTATGTACCCTTGTCTGAACAGCAGTTCTATGTGGAAGGGTCACATAGGCCTGTAAAGTCTCCAGGACTTTATGACGTATGTTACAAAATACAGGTACAACGCAGATCACTAGATCTGCAACGTGGTTCAACACACATAATTCCTTCCCAAGAGCTGACCCACACATAGGCTATCAAAAGTGCTGTAATGTTCAGGGAGAGAGCTGTTTCGGGAGTTACTAAAATGGAAAAATGTTTTGGTGTAAGGCCACTGTTTTAAGAGATCTCTGACAGTTTCTCACATTATGGGCAAACTGTTTAGGCAGAGTACTGTTTTCTGAGAAACAAGTGTTAGTTTTCAGGTTAGCAGCCTATAAAGGGAGCACATTTTGCTGCTAGCAATCCCTCTGCCAGGAACTAAGCTTTAATGATGTATGTAAATCATAATGGAAAACATCCAGTGAGTGAAAGCCTAAACTGGCCTTCTGCCCTACCTCAGAAGGCTGTGAGGACTCTCTTTCATGCTTTATGTGTCTCCCACAACCCTGCTGCCCAACTATTTACCCTCTTGCAGCTGGGGTTCCCCTTGCTGGCTCTTTAAGCAAGGCCACAACTCTGGCACAGAAAGTTGTATTAAGCTTTATGGCAGGCGCACGTATGGTGTGAAAACATCAAATATGATTTACTTGCAGCTCAGCGGTGCTTGTGAGTGTTTACAAGAGGTAAATAATCACCTCATCAAATGCACCACCCTGCTGCAGTTCACTGCCTTGCACCAGTCCTGGCATAGAGGGCTAATTACACACTGGGGGGGCTGGGAGAGACAGGGGTCCTTCTAGCACAGTTCCTGACTGTAGCCAGAGGTGGATGCTCTGCCAGAATTAACGAGCAGGGCATGTACATGGTGAGCCTTTCTTCAACATCCCTCACCTCCAACAGACGGAGGCACAGGGCCTTCCTGAGCCACCGGTGATTTCTCTGTGGATTTGCTCCTAGCACCATGCCCTGCTGCCCAACGCCTCCCACATCCACAACAGCTTCTGCCTCACCTCAGTGCCCAGCTGGGTCCCGTGCAGCCATGAAACCTCCTCAAGCCCACGGTTTTGAGGACAAACTCTGAATTCCTGGGACAAACTCTAGCCCTCCAAGTCAAGCTTAGCAGCTGCAGTGGGCCAGGCCGGGCCTGGCCAGGCCGGAGATGGTGTGAGGGTGTGTGGTGTGGTTACCTTTACAGGAGCAGCGCAATGCCAGAGGAGTAACAGTCAACCGCTGTGGAAACTGCCGCCTGTGGAGAACCTTCCAGAGCACCGGTGCTGGAGACCAACTGCTGCTGGGTGCCATGGAGTTTTAATGGCCCCTCCAGCACCAGGGGCTCTCAGCCACAACTGCTGCTGCCCCTGGTCACTCTGTGGGATCCAGGGCAGAGGGCAGAGACATGCAGGCACCACCCCACTTGGCCCAGCCCCAGGACATTGGCCCTTGGTGCAATGCCTGCCCCACCAGCCCAGCTGGCCCTCCTCCTCTGCCCACCTTCTCTCCCTGCTGCACCACAGCATGTGCTATGTGATCTGTACTGCTGCACAAATATTTGTGACCACAGCACCCTGGTACCAGGCTGCATTTGCCCTTCACTGGTCCACAGCACAGGAGGCCCCAGTGTGTGGGACCTTCCCTGGGGCGCACTGGCCTTGCACACCACATCCCTATCCTGCCTGTGTGAGCGTGGCTCCCTTGGCCTCAAGCTACCTTCACAGTAATAACTAGACCATAACCCTGAACCTTGATCCAACAACTTCACGTGGCTAACAACAGCAGGATGTGGCACATCACCTGGGAGCGATATGCTGCAGCATGAATCTGGATGAGAGACAGAGCTAGATTTCTGACTGACTTAATGTGTCTGCAACCCATGTAAGTCTGGAACACAAGTCCTGTGAGGAGTGGCTGAGGGAACTGGGGTTGTTTAGTCTGGAGAAGAGGAGGCTTGTGGAGACCTTATTGCTCTCTACAACTACCTGAAAGGAAGCTGTGGGGAGCTGGGGGTTGGCCTCTTCTCACAGGTGATTAGTGATAGGACTAGAGGGAATGGCCTCAAGTTGTGCCACGGGAGGTTCAGGTTGGAAATTTCTTTTTGGTGGAGAAATGTCTTCTTAGAAAGAGTAGTCAGGCATTGGAACGTGTTGCCCAAGGAGGGGGTGGAGTCACTGTCTCTGAGGGTGTTTAAGAAAAGGTTGGACTCGGTTCTGAGGGACATGGTTTAGTGGGTGACATTGATGGTGGCCACTTTATTGTTCTTGTCCAGTTAGCAGCTCCTCTTAGAAATCTCTGCTCAGAGCAGTCAGACATTCTGTTTTGCTCTAATCAGTGAAATAAAGCTATACATAAAAAGTGTCTGGTGAGATGCATCATGAAGATAACCACATGGTGCTCCATCGTGGAAAGTCTGTCCACCTTCACTGAATTTCTCCAGCAGTCATTAGGTTAAATTCAACTTGATACATTAATTTCCTGGGATGGTTCATTGTCAGCCACAACCTGACAAGGATTTTTACATTTAGTCAGAGAACACGTTTCAGGACTGCCATGTGAGGTGAACACCATCTGCCTCTGGCTGCCCGTAGCTCTAAGTTTGCTGACGTTCAGTATTTGCCCCGTGTTAGTGTTTACGGATACCTCAGAAATCAATGCCACTTCCTTCCAGCCAGGTAATAAAAAATATAGTCCTTGTCTCAGTAAGTTTATGAAGCAGAAACATCAGAGAGAGAATAAGGACCTTTTCTTTCCCCTGTTCCTGGTGACCTACAGAATTTTTCTGATATGATGCCCTGTTGTGATACAGGCAGGAGTAAGGAGCATAAAGAGACATACTGGATCTAGCACACATAACTGCTTTAATGTAGGCAAACCCAAGAATGACGCTGACCTTCAGCATTGTCTCTGAGTGTAACAAGGCATTCAATTTGAGCCACTTTGTGCCTATCAGCAGATCCAGTGAGAGAGAAGGTGGAAAGGAAGGCAAGAGATGAGCTGAAGGACAAGGTAAAGAGCAAAGTGATTCACTGGCAATTTTGCTTTTCTCTCTCACCTCTTTTTTACCAACTTATTTGTGTGAGCTGGAAGACTGTGAAAGTAAAGGAAGAGCACTCTGGCTGACTGTGATGTGCCCACCTACAGTTTTCCAAGCCTAAGAATTATTTTAGGGAAGATAGGAGATGTGGTGCAGCCTGATGCAGGGAGAGGATACAAAGATGTAACCCCAGCTAGTGACATCTAACTGGGGATAACAAGGGCAGTGAGTGTTCAGACTACATATATATGTGTGTGTGTGTATAGAGGGAAGAAGTAATGTGAGAAAAAAAATCAGTAGAATAATCCCGTTTTTAAAAAGAGTTGTTTGGCTCTTCACTATATCAGAACTTCCCTACCTCTCAGCTTGTGCAGATTCCTTTAGTTTGTGTTAGTAGAAACACAGTGCCCTTTCTCTGGCATTGCCTTTTCTTACATCTGTGAATTTTTGTCTTTTGGTACGACTTAAAGCTCAGTCCTGTCAGTCACACATCAGAAAGGGAGACATGGCAAGAGGCTGGCTGGGGAGTTGCCTCTAACATTTAGAAATTGTTTCTTGGTGTAATCTTGCCTGATGGATCCACCCTCCTTGCCTGCAGAAATTGGTACCTAGCCCCTTGTAATCAGTCATGATCTAATGTTTTTGCTAAAAACTGACCGTAAGAGGAAGGTAGGAAACAAGTTTTCTCTGATGAGTTCCCATGATTCTGTCCATTTGGTAAGAGAGCTGCAAACCAGAAGGCTGTACTTCTTACCAGCTCACAGCTTGGAGAGAGGAGAGGAGGTTTCATTAGCAACCCTCTATCTGCCTTTTTCACATTGAGTTGGGAACTTGCTAATCAGTTAGGAAATAGTTCAGTGACAGAGTATGTCACAGACACTGGGTAGATGTTAGACTTAATCTTGGTATTTTTTTATTTTTATTTTTTTTTGTCTGCACAACTGTTTGGTTAAATGCCTAGGGAAATGTTCCAATTTCAGTGGGTTCTGGACCAAGTCCTAGCACATCAAGCACTTGCTATTAATACACCCATATTTATTTATCTGTTGCAGATGCTGATCTGTGACATATAAATAGGATATTCTGCAAAGATTTATTTGAAAAGAGGTGGCTTGTTACAGCTTGTGATAAGTCCTGTCTGGGAGCAACACACAGCCCCAAAGGGGAAAATTGAAAGATGGGAAAAATTGGAACATAGGCCTCCTAGCTCATACATACATATATATACACACAAACAAAGAGGGGCTGAAAGCAGCAGCTTTTGAGGACATAGGAGTTTCATCTTAGGAAGAGTCCTCTTCGGGCCACTCCTCAATTCAGTGGTGAAGTTTCCTTGCCACACCATGATCCTGCTCCAGCTCTTGACCTGGCAATTTAACAGGAATATTTTGCTTCAACCCAGGTTCTTGAGGTAGGATACAGCTGGCTCCCAGTAATCTGTGAGTGGACGTGCAGTTAGCAGATTACCCATCTGACAGGTGCAGCTGACAGCCAAGGAGGTTTCATTAGCCAAAGTACCACATTGCTCTCTGTGAATGCTACCAGGCAAGCCCAGCTCTACAAACTGTACAGCCCAAGAAAGCACACCCTGATGCCCGTGAACAAAAAGCACTGGGGAGCACAGCAGAGACATGATCAGGGGCCTGCAAGGAATTAGCCAAAGTCTGCACAAGCTGTAAACTGTTTTTTGTAGTGTTTCATGAACTATGGCCTGCCAGAGTGCTGCAGAGCACAGTGCAGACACTGGAGTGAGTAAGCTCTGTTGGATGTCAGCTCTGCTGGAATATGCTGCCTTGCACAGCCCAGCTGTCTCAGCACATCCTTCTGTATCTGTGCTATCAGGATTTTTCCATTACCCTAGGCACGTGAGCTCCACACTCGGGTCAGGAGTTCGTCGCCCTTCTCGGGGAGCGGCAATTTGCAGTGGTGCCAGCAGGTGGCACAAGATACTTAACGCTCTGCCTCTGCCGGCTAGCATGGACTTCTTTCGCAAAATGTCTGGCTAGCTTCTGCTTAATATTGTCACCAAGTGTGTACTCCACAGAGGACAAAGCTATTCCATCTTTCCTATGTCACTGTAGTAATGCTTCTTTACAAATACACACACAAGAAAAAAAAAAAAAAAAAAAGAAAAGGTTTAATATGAATCAGGTGGTGTCTGGGTAATAGGAGATGCAAAGGAAATGGTATTGAAATGCCAGCTCTCATGGGAGCAGTAGAGTGACGGAGGAACTCTTGCTCGTGTCAGAGAGAGGTATTATCAATATCCAGGATCACATACACAAAAAGTGCACCTTTCTGGTAATTAAACAGGAAACAGTGACATATCAAAGAAGGGCTCTTAAATGTCTAAGTGTATTAATACAGCTGTGCATACAACCTAACAGTACCAAGCAAAGCGGAGGCTGTAGTTCTGTCTAGTGAAGCAGAATTAACTTAATCTCATTGCTTCTATACATCTTCTGCAGCTCAAAGGATTGATTACATTCAAATTTTGGGTGATTACATACAAATTTTGGATTGATTACTTTCAAATTATCTCCCCTTTTTAAGTGGTTCTTATTCCGGTTCTTCATTGATGCCTGTTCCTAACCAACTTTACCTGCTACAGGCATTCTAGGGAGCTAGATATTTCCCGGTCAGCAGCTCTGCACTAAAGATGATCAAATACCACTCATATTGGTAGATGGCCCCAAACCACTTGGTCACAGACATTGTTTCCCATTTTTTTGTGGTAAACTTTTGTAGTAAAGTGCAGCTTCTCACACTTGGGCACAATAGTGCAGCATGATGCAGCAGCATATGAGTGCATGGACTGAGCTAGGGACTGCTGCTGTAAGCTCCCCAGTAGCCTGTCACACAGCAGGGCTTTGCTCCATCTGCACCTCCATGATCTCCAATCTCATGAACAAAGCCATCCAAAGCTATCCAGAAGTCTCCAAGACAAAGAATAGCTGGAACACGAGGCAATTGGGAAAAGTGAGGGCAGGGCAGCTGTGGATGGACCAGTGCTTGCAATGGCGACAGTTCTGTGTGGCTGCCGTACACGTGACCCCTGGCTGTCATTATTAAACAGGTCTGGCTCTGTTGTTCTAAATCATTTCTCAATAAGCTACAGACAGCTACATTCACATACCTCTGCTTAAACTTTTAATATATCACTTGTAAATGAATTTAGAGGTATTTCAGCACAGAATCAGTTCTTGCCTGAGCATCTGGCTCCAATAAATGACAGACTACAGCATAACAGGAGAGACAAGCAGTTATTTTCAGCCTGTCGTATACAGTGCCACTGCTGACGTCAAGGTTATTCTGGCCTCGGGGGCACAGGGAGGTAAGGAATTTCAAAATGGAGCTACACAAATGAAGATAAAAGCCACATAAAGCTTTGCTATCACTTTCTGGCTTTGCTCCTCCTTACTTCCACCCAGCTGAAATGCAATGACTATGATTGCAGTGGAAAAAACACAGGAGCAAGAAGAAGGTAAGGTTATGCCCAAGCACAAAGAGTTTCAAGTCACCTCTGAACTTGTAGAGCTGCAGGGAAGGCAACAGGCAGTGGGGTAATGTTTTGCTGTAACATAATGCCATCTACTGGGACTTGCTATTAACAGATGAGGTAGTTAAAATGAATTTGGGATAAATGAGTCCACAGGGCTAGGAGACATGCTGCCTCACAGCCGCATTAGCACAGACTGAATACAATCACATTTTCAGCTAGCAGCAATGTTTGTATGGAATAGGAACAATTTTTAGAGATTTTTCACTCCTTACTGCCTAATACATTGTCATTGAGTATGACAGCGTACATCCTACACTATGTTCAGGCTGGCTATTACTGCTGTAAGCTTTTCCCTCTGGAGTAAAAAACTGAAGCTGTTTTGTCATGACAGGGCAAATGAAACTTGCACAGTGATCCTTCATCAAGTGCTGCAGGTTGCCTAACAACCTGCTTCCCCAAGGACTAACAGAGTCAAAAATAGAAAGAGACCCTATCACCTGCATTCAGGATTGTTTCTTGAATGCAAAGGCAGCTTGTCACACAGGAACATGAATGGGTATGTAGCTTTGCTGCTGCTGCTGCCACCCCAGAACAAGACAATGGACATATTGTGGTGATTCTTCTGTGCTCCTATGTGTGGAGAGTGGCATGTGCTCTTTGGGGTTGGCTGTCTACCTTATCAGAGCACTTGAGATGCTCAAGAAAAGCTATGAAGCACAAGAGCTAGCTCAAGTCATCTTCATGTTAGCTTGCATGCTGTAAAAGTAGGAATTAGTGTAAGATTTTGACTTAACTCATGAATCTCAGGGCTGTCTCATACAAATTAGTATACCTAGGAGAAAAGTGTAGCTCCATCCTTGTCTCATTGGTTAGAATTGGCATTTACCTAGTCATTTATAGTGAGTGCTGCCAACTCTCCTTATACTTGGCACCTGAGCAAATACAGTCAAAGAAAGGGATTACAATGTATTCTGCAAGTATGGCTACATTAAATTGTGTGAAATGCCAGGGAACTGCATGGCTCACAAAACCTTAGGTAAAGTCTGGGTCAGATGCTGGGTTCACCAGTACGTCCCTTGTAAGCCAAGGACACCCTGAACAGTGTATTTGTCATTCCTGTGTCATTTCTGCTGTGGAGAGAGTGGTGAAGATAACGGGTTTGCTGTGAAATCAATGTTCTGACTGGCAAGTAGGATTTCCCCAGGTATGATTTTGGGGGCATGTTTGTTTGTGATCTGGGTTTGCTGACTGAGTTGAGACCACTTACATGATCAGAAGAATGAGTTGGTTGTGCCAGTCCTGTCTGGGTTCAAATCCTATCATAACATGCGACTACCATGTAGTAGTATATGGACATATGCAGAGCTGGGAATTTCCTTGAGGTTTGTTTTTTGAGGTCCTGAGGAACCTCATAGAGGTTTGTTCACATAGGCTGTATTTGATGATAGCAAACAGGGAAGAAAAAAAACTTAAATGCACGTTTTATGGTATTTTTCTATTTTTTTATTATTACTATTTTTATTTATTTCTATTTTTTGTCTGTGGGGATGTATGGCATTAGGCAACCTGGATGTTCAGGTTTCTGGTATTTTTCTGAGTGCCCAATTGTTCCCAGTTGGCTGGCTGGTTTATGCCACTTGTGTTTCTGTTTCCTTTGAGGTTTGGTTTGTGCCCCATTCCTTGTATGTGCTACTTACACAGTGAGGTATAGGCTGCAGATCTCTCTGCAATGAGCACATCTGCATCTTGTTTGTTTGGAAAAATAAGCTTTAACTGTCTGACTGATCTCTTTCCTGCTTTTACATGAACATGTGTTGTCTGGCAACTTAAGTTTTGTTGCATGTATTGTGGTAGCAGGCACCTTTGAAAACATGCATTCTAGTCCTACTCCTGTCTTTTCACTACCTGCTGTGGTGAAGTATACAGATTTGCTGTGAAACTGTAATGGATATGCTGAAATAAGTGTTTTTTGACAATGGTCCTTGGGGATGGAATTGTCTTTCTTTGAACACCTCTATGGTAAGTTATTTTTCCTATTTTGGAATATTTATTCCTCTACATTAGTGTGTCCCTTGGGAATCAGAAGGAGAATAGTCGAATACGCCTTGTAGAAGTTTCAGACTTGCAATGGATGTGTTAATATTGTGAAGGTGATAGTTCTTTAAAAAGAAACTTGTGTTGACTGTGCTTCTTCCTTGTTCTGAAAGATCTTTGTACCCTGCAAATCCCATGGGAAGTAATATGCTTTAGTGTCTTGTCATGCTGAATGCTTCAGGTTGATTAGATTTGTTGTTTCAGGATGTCTAATAGGTAGCTTGATGATAACCTTACTGAGGTTGAAATGATCAAGAAAGAAAATACTCCCTTTGCAACTTGTTTGGACCATCTACATTTCTGTGACATGGTTACATTTTGCCTATAAGTGCTTTTAAATCCTTCCATCCTCACAAATGTTAAGAGACCTGCTGAAATTACTTCTGGAGATCTGATGTTGAACTTATCCAAAATACTGTTTAACCCTTAACAGTATTCAGTGTAAGATAACTGGAGGGAGGCGTGACTACACCTGGCTCATGAACAAAGACTTAACGTACTTAAGGGAATAAAACAGGTTTTTTTGTTTGTTTGTTTTTGGTTTTGGTTTTGTTTTGTTTTGTTTTGTTTTCCTCTGGAACATTTATACCCCAAGAACTCTGGTATCTGCTATACACCTTGTTCCTGCCTAGATAGAGATGTTTTGAGTATGCTAAAACACTGATAGAAGGGTTCACTCATTTGAAATGCTCCTATTTTTTTTTGGTCATAGTACATGATAAACCTATACTTACCTGAACCTTGCTCACTTCTGGTTTATGGCTGTGCAGAGATGAAGTGGTTTAATAGATGACATTTACGTGGCACATTTTCAGCTAACAGTCAGTGTTAATGTGTGACAGTGTGCGAGACTGCATTTATCAGTATTAATTTCCAAGCTCTAGTGAAGGTTTCTGAGTCCTAGCAAAGAACCTTGGAGATTTTTCCTTAAACAATGTTGGTTTAATCCTACTGTCAAGTATCATGAGTGGCCGTAAAAAGGTCCTAATATACAGGTGTCCTTCCTCTAAACTAGAGAACACCTTTTTCCAGTATTTTGGAACATAATTGTTTTCCTGAGGTCTTTAGCTCTCAGTTCATTTAGGCAGTACTGGGAAGCAGTGGGGTAAGAGCTGTGAAAGGACACAGATGGGAAAATGTTGGATTTGAGTGCAAACTACCTGTTGTCAGAAGTAATTCTAGAAGCTTAGAAATAAGTCATACCCCTGAGATTTCTTACTGTCCCTCAACTATTAAAATAGCAGGGTTTAAGCTGAACTGTTTAATATATGCCCTGAAACAGTACATGTATAGCCACTAGGGCACTGTTGAGGCTGAAGGCACAAAGGTTTTACAACCCATATAATTTTTTCATTGCAGAAACAGTTGACTGTAAGAATAAGATCCTCAAAGTGTCTGGCATACCCACTTCGAAAACACCTAGGAAGTCGTTTCTGATTTCTTGTGCCTCAAGCTTCCAGGTTTTGTTAGGGAGGCATAGTTTAGTCATTACTACACATCTCAAACTAGGTACTCCCCCTCCTTAGAAGTTTGACCTAAAATGGGTGCTCAGATTGCACCAAGCACACATGGCTTCATATAGAACACAGTTCTTGCTGCTTTTGTTAACGATGGGCTGGAAGGCTAATGCTACCTCCCTCCCTCCCTCAGTAATTAAGAGCTTGTTGTCCAGAGCACTAGCAATAGAGGAGACCTAGATTTAGTTCCTTTAAATCATTGCTTTTGAAGATTCAAATCAGAGTTCTTGACTTCCAGCTACAGCTGGATTTCCAAATTGATATATTACCATCAGGTTTGTGTTCATTCTTAACTGAGGTGGGAAAGGAGGCAACCCCAATTTCCCTGAGGCTTGACTTGACAAAAACAAACAAACAAACAAAAAACTTTTCAAAACCAATAAGGCACAATGAAAAATGCAAAGCACAATGAATGAAAAATGCAAAAAATGGTTGTCCTGCTGCAGCAGCAACTTCCTGTGGCCATGGGCAATTTGGGAAGGAATTATGGGCATTGCATTACACTGCACATGGTTTAGGGATTGCCATTCTAGAGATTCCAGCCATGGTGATTATATTGGGTTTGAGATGTCACATGGCATGCTACCTTACTTGTACTGGGCCTGGGATGGAAATTTTCTCAAATTCTGGAAATTTTGGGGGACCCTTAGTGTGATGCATTTGCCACCTTATTAGTTGCAGTTATACCTGTTTTTAGGAGACAGTATGGAAAAATACCAACTTTTGATTTTATGATGCTTTAGGTATGATATGCAGATTGCTCAGATAAAGGGCAGGTAGTCAGCTTTAACTGCAGTATCTGTTACTGTTGGCATTCATTTCTTGCTGTTAAACTGTTAAACAACAGCTGTCCTACTTTAATGAGCTTTAAAAAAGAGAGTACAACAGCTCATTATTTCTGTCTTCCCTAACAGGCATATTTTAGAGGCCCTCAGTTAGCAGCTCGTATGATTCATGCCAAGTGGAACTCATTTCCATGCCTATTAGGATCATTTGCTGAGTGTTACACATAGCCCAGGTTTGCTGTGATCCCCCTCCGAAACCTCATTTTTCTGTTGGCGGTGGCTTGCATCACAGCAGCACTGCGGCCATCTGTGGATCTCCCTGCATCTGTGTGAACAGGAGCGCTGCATAAAACCCAAAAGGTTAGATGAAAAGATCTATTGCCAAGTGAAACCTCCTAATTCTTTTGAACAGCTTTCTTCTTTTAAATGTGTTAAGTCCCTCTCAAAATTGCATAATGGTAGAAGTTCTTGTTTTGCCCTCTACAGGACATGCGTACATACATCCCAAACTGAAAGGCCATTTCAGTTGCTTGAGGAGGATGAAATATGTGTTTACTGGGTGTCTGAGATAATTTTGATCTAAAATAAAGAAATGGCACAATCTCAAGTTTAATTCTCCAAATATGCGAACAGATAGTTATTTTGAAGGCAGAACAAGGCATATACACAGAAGGAAAGTATTTGGGGCTTCTGGAGTTCCCTCTTAAGACAGCAAAGAGCACATTCAGCTCAGCGTGGGTTTTTGCATTGTACACACCTGCCATTGAGACTCCCGTCCCACAGCTGTACTCAGATGGCTGGGGTAATATGACAGGAAGGTTGCACCTAGTAGCCAGTATCAATGTGTAATGATTCCTCATTTTTGACAGCCGTTGTTCTCTGCTTTGAGGAATGCACTGTGCAGACTTTAATTTCACCTAGAAGTAAAGCACTCTGTGCATTTAAGTACAGCCATGACACTTGAGTCAACAGAGGAAGGAACAAGGAGATGATTAGTGTCATTAAAGGAGTTTACCAACTCAGGCTGAACTTTCTGCAGTTGCTTAATGAAACAAATACACTTCAGTTTCTATCAAATCTTTCAGATTGCCTCAGTCAAGGCTCTGAGGGATGTGAATAAACCCAGATTAACATGGTTACTGTTGTGGTAAAAGAAAGGGTAGTGAGTTCTGACCCTGCATATGTGAATTACAGGGACTTGCTTTTGATCATATGTAGGAGAAGCATATTCTAGATAACCTGTTAAGTATTCTTCCAGAGTTAATATGATTTTATTCCTAATAGCACTGGGGCTGAATACAGGCCACAGATGTTTAGTTGCAAATTATATACAATATTATCTTGGTCAACAAAGGATTTTTCCCTTCAGTGTTTTTCCTGTGCTTTGTTCACCTTTCACTGTGCTCCTCCAGAGCCTCCTGCTTGTTGCAACAGCCCTCACCAATATCAGCTTTTCATTACACTTTATTTCCCATGGATTAATCTGTTGCCCAGAGCTATAGCCTGAACATGTCTAGGGACTGAAAAGAGATCTAAAATTAAATCCCTGCAGAGAAGCCACCTTTGTTCTTTCCCAGAGAAATGAAATCCTTGCCAGAAACAAAGGAATCTGTCCTGTAGAGAAATTGTTGCTGCTGTCCCTTGTGAAGGGGACAGCAGAGGACCCAAATGCTGCTTCAGACTGCAAAGGGCTTGGCATGAAAGGCAACGTGGCTGTACCTTGCTTTGTGCTTCCTTGGTAAGCGCAAAAGGGGTGTTAGATCCAAATGACCATTTTCCTTAAGAAATCAAACAGAAAGCACTGCTGCCATTTCTGCAGCTTTGAAGGTCAAGTTTATTTTTCTGCTTTGTTTCCAATTGTAATTTGGAAACCAAGCTTTTTCATTGCACAGATGTATTACAGAGACAGGCGTACCTGGGCTGGCAGATTACACATACCACTCTATGCAGGGCAAATAACCACACTGTAAGATAAGCTATTCTTTTTCTACACCACATTTTTGCTAGAAAATCCATTTTTCAGTATCTTGACAGAGGAAGCAACAGCCAGAAAGTGAGATCAGCCCATATTTATTCTAGCTTTGGACACGAACATAAAAAAAAAAAAAAAAGCCAAAACAAAGCATCCCCCCGCTCCCCCTCCCAGAGCTCTATAGCTCTGACTGAACAGTTCCAGAATGCGACAGGGACACAGCCAGACGCGCTGGCCGCCATTTCAGAGCCCGCCTGCTGGGCAATGCTAGGGCAGGCCGCACAAAATGGCGGCTGGCCGCCCTGCCGGCCGCGAGGGGAGGCCGAGCCGCTCCCGCCCCATAGTGGCGCGGCTGCAGAAGCTTCGAGAGCGCCGTGAGGGCCGACGGGAGGGCCTTGGCCAGGCGGTGGGTGCCGCCGCTGCCTTGGGGAGGGGCTGCTGAGCCAGGCAGGGACAGGTTGCTGGTGGCAGTTCCTTGTCCTAGCTGCGTGGTAGAGGTGGCTGACGCCTGAGGGGGAGCTTCCGGCTGTCTGCCGGCAGGTAAAGGTGAGGCGGTGGGCTTGGGGCTTTTTTTGCTTGGGGCGCGGATGATTTGTGCTCATTTTGTACAGGTGTTGGTAATGAGGCAAAACCTTAGGAGAGAGATGTTTGTTTCCTAAAGCAGTGGGTTTTATATTCTTAGTGTCCTTGCTGTAATATATGTGATATAGTGGGAGATCATTCATTGCAGAAAAAGATTTTCAGGGATGTTATTTCTATTGGCCTTATACGTGCTAGAAACGAAGACTGCTTTAACTAAAAAATACTGGATCCCTTAAATTAGGGCCTGCAGGCTCCTGATGTGGTCCCATAAGAGAATTGACTTCCAGTGTTACTGTTTTTGCTTTCTCCATTTTGTCAATGCAGTGGTTTTGCAGACATTGAACCAACTTCATGCTTCCATTTTAGAAGCAAAAAACTGGATCAGTCTTGGTTGTCGAGCCAGTAACTGTTGTCTGCCAAACAACAATCCGAGGTCTCTGTTGCCAAGCTTCAATGTGGTGCTCGTGATTATTTTGCTGTATTTATGGTGGTTACAGACTCAGTAGAGCAGCAGCGTTGAAACCCATGTGAGTCTCCAGGGGTAAGTACCTGTGCTGCTCTCTTCAGAGGCAGTACTAGGATTCAGTGGTCATGATCTGGTCAGTAGCTAAATGAATATCTTGGTCTTAGTTTATTAGTATGGCAAGTGATTTTGTATTCTTTTGTCATAGACTTAGAGCTACATCACCTGTCCTTTTGCCCTTGTGGTTGATACAGAAGAATTAGAATGTATTGCCGATGTCCAGAAAGCAGTACAACTATGTATGAAATTAGAACAAAACAATTACCCTGCCCTTAGCCATGTTTCTACAAAGTATTTAGCAATTTAATTTAGCAATTTAAGTTACGTAGGACAATCAAGTGTCTCTGTGAGTATAAAGTGAGCAAGCAATTGTGGATGTGAGGTAAATTTCCTGCAAAGGTAGCAATGTGGTTGCTTTTTTAATAGCAGAAGTCACCTTCCTGGAAGCTCATGTTGTGGTAGGAATTGGGTTGCCATGCAGTGGAGATGCTGCCACGTGGTGGGAAATGGAAAATCTAATTTTTCTCAGTTGGCTATGTTGTTTTACTTTTGTAGTCAAGTGTTGTGCTACATCTGATTCCGGATTGCATCTCTGCTGCCCTTGTTGATAGTTGTACATTAGAAAATAGGGGAGAACCTTAGGTAAGATGTACGAGGGTAGGCTCCAATGCAAATTAAAAGTTGCCATGTTTTGCACAATGTTTAGAGAATTTGTTGAGAAACTGAAACCGAGATATTGGTCTTTGGTTTACAGGGACACGATTCTATTATGTCAGATGATCATTTTGTGAGATTGGCTTCTCCTCTAGATTTTTTTGGTGAGTTGGAATCAAGTGAGATGCGCAAGCCATTTCATGGAAGCAGGAAAAGCCTGGACTGATGGCACATGGACTACTTTTCATACTTTTTTTTTTTTTTTTTTTTCTGTAGTGTGTATGTATGTAGTCAAATAAGCCTGGTAGTCCTCCATAATATGGGAAATGTGTTCAGAAAATGTCTTGAGTCAGAACAGGTCTTCATTACCATATTGCTACTACTACTTCTCTTGGGAGCTGCCTGGTGTGAAAATTTTTCAGGAGGATTTATGAAGATTGTTTCTCTTTGTTACTGTACTTAGCCCTGAGGGGTTTCAAATTGTCAGGTTTCTTTTAGTCAAGTTCCCCATCGTTTTCCACTGTTATTCCAAGGAAGAAGACAGTCTGAAGGGGGGAAAAAAAAGGGAATTAGAAGTGTGTTAGCTGGCTTTGTGGATTTTACACTGGAGTTCTGGTGAGGAGGGAGGTAGTCATTCTCTGCCTTGGAGCAAAAAAAAAAACAACCTGATAACGTGTCAAGGTGGCTTAAGTCTAGGCAAACAGCTGGCAGGAAACTGGAATGTATTGTCATTGTAAGAGCAGGAGAGATGGAAATGTGATGAACCCCTTCATCTAGTTTCAGGCTAAAGCAAACTATCTAAGAATATTATTGTGCCACATGGAAGTATCTAAACACTTTAAGATATAGACTGCTCTATTTGTACTGGACATGAAATCTTGGTAATTTTTTCTTAGGCAGTACTGGTACAACAAAGATGCCATTTTTTTTTTCTCTCACCATGCCATTTTACAAGTCCTTCTTCATAATGTACAATCATTTATTTATTTATTTTTTCTTTAGATGTTTTTGAGAGAGCTGAAACAAGCTTGCACTCTGCATCCGATTAATTACAGCCAGATCTCTGAGTGGTACCATGAGATTTAATCATTTTTGTTTGGGTTCCAATCTTAAGTTATTTACGACCTACTGTAGCTGAGAATTGGCACAGATATATAAATTAAAGACGATGCACTATGAATTTGCTCAGACTTCTGTCATCAAGTACTCCTGTGATTGTAAACTAACCTGCAAATTCCTGATGTGTGTGCTGGTGTGCCTTTCAGCCCTGATAGTACTGATATTTGGCAATCTCTCAAGTGTTACACGACAGAGCAAACATTTCCTTATCTAGCTGAATGGTGTACGCTCTCAGCAGGGTTTGGAGTTACTGTGCGCATTGTCTGGATCACTTGGGGAACTGAGACTTGTTTTGATTCACTGGTGCTCAAAGATCTTTGATTTGACATCATCTGAGTCAAAAATTGTTAAAATGTTTATTTTTGCTAGTAAATTGATATCCACAAGATCATGCTGCCTACTTCCGGGTTCAATATGTATAAAGTTAGGAAGCATGTAACCAGTTTTGAAGAAAAATGGTCAATGGAGAAGATGGTTCTCGAACTTACTGAGGCGCACCTGGGGGACAAAGCAGTCATTGGTCCCAGCCAGCATGGGTTTGTGAAGGGTAGGTCCTGCCTAACTAACCTGATTTCCTTTTATGATAAGATCACCCATATGGTGGACCAGGGGAAACCAGCTGATGTGATTTATTTGGACTTCATCAAGGCTTTTGACACGGTTTCCCATAGGATCCTACTGGACAAAATGTCCACCATACAGCTAAATAAAAACATCATACAATGGGTGAGCAATTGGCTAACGGGCAGGACCCAAAGGGTTATGGTAAATGGGGCTGCGTCAGGCTGGCGGGCGGTCACCAGTGGGGTCCCTCAAGGCTCCATTTTAGGGCCGGTACTTTTCAATATTTTTATAAACGATCTGGATGTAGGAATAGAAGGTATTTTGAGCAAGTTTGCTGATGACACCAAACTTGGAGGAGTTGTGGACTCGAATGAGGGTGGAAAGGCCTTACAGAGGGATCTGGATAGGTTGGAGAGCTGGGCGATCACCAACTGCATGAAGTTCAATAAGAGCAAGTGCCGGGTCCTGCACCTGGTACAGGGAAACCCTGGCTGCACGTAGAGACTGGGCGATGAGACGCTGGAGAGCAGCCTAGAAGAGAGGGATCTGGGGGTCGTGGTAGACAGCAAGTTGAATATGAGCCAGCAGTGTGCCCTGGCAGCCAGGAGGGCCAACCGTGTCCTGGGGTGCATCAAGCACAGCATCGCTAGTAGGTCAAGGGAGGTGATTGTCCCACTCTACTCTGCGCTGGTGCGGCCTCACCTCGAGTACTGTGTGCAGTTCTGGGCACCACAGTATAAAAAGGACATGAAACTGTTGGAGAGTGTCCAGAGGAGGGCTACGAAGATGGTGATAGGCCTGGAGGGGAAGACGTACGAAGAACGGCTGAGGTCACTGGGCCTGTTCAGCCTGGAGAAGAGGAGGCGGTAGAGGAGACCTCATCACAGTCTACAACTTCCTCGTAAGGGGGTGTCGAGAGGCAGGAGACCTTTTCTCCATTAACACCAGTGACAGGACCCGCGGGAACGGGGTTAAGCTGAGGCAGGGGAAATTTAGGCTTGACATCAGGAGGGGGTTCTTCACCGAGAGGGTGGTTGCACACTGGAACAGGCTCCCCAGGGAAGTTGTCACTGCACCGAGCCTGTCTGAATTTAAGAAGAGATTGGACTGTGCACTTAGTCACATGGTCTGAACTTTTGGGTAGACCTGTGCGGTGTCAAGAGTTGGACTTGATGATCCTTAAGGGTCCCTTCCAACTCAGGATATTCTATGATTCTATGATAATAACCAAAACAAAAAGAGGGATACTAAGCTTACAAGGAGAATGTCACTTGTTTCAAACCATATTCTCAGGCACCCTGACCTAGGTTTGGCCTCTGGAGCAGGACACTACTGACTTGCACCTGTCCTCAGGCTTCTGCTTCAGTGGAAATGCATTTAATGGAGCTGTAACTACTTCATGCTGCAAACCAATCTTCTGTCCATCAATGGCAGATGGTATCTCATGGGGCTCTTTTCCACATCTGGTTACTTTTAAGCACCCATCCAGAACTGTACTGTACCATCTGCCTCTGTCAAGTGAAACCTATGTGGTCCTTGTAGCTTGTAAGCATTTATGGGTGAAAACACCAATCAGTGTCGGGGGCGTACTCTGAACACTTCTCAGATCTTGTGTTTGTTAGAAAATCTACCTTTATTTTTAAGGAGACACTTCTGTAAGTAGCAGGTGTACAGTATCAGCTGGGGAGAAAACCCAGAGGGATCACTTGGACAGTATCTTTTTAAGGCTTTCTCACTTCCAGATGGGACCTCCTGATTCTCTCATTAATTTCTTAAGTATTATTTCCTGCTCCATTCCTGTACATGTTCCAGAAGCCATAATGATAGTAAACCTCTCTTGCACATTACTCATCTAAACAAATTCAAAACAGGCTAACGAAAGTTGGTGGGATTGCAAATAAGCAGTATTACAGGGTATATAAATAAAGCTTGTGAGAGCTGGCTTTTCTCTTTCTTCCGTATAATAACGGCAGTGGAAGAAGTCCATCTTGCTTGAACTGCTAGTCCTTGTGTTTATTATTAATGTCATTTGTCTGGCCACAGTATGCCAAAGGCAGCAACATGCATTGCTGACAATATGGACTTTTAAGTACTAAAGATCATAATTTTACTATTTTATTCCTTGTTATGTTTAATTTTTAGATTGTTCTAATATTTTTTTGCATTCAGTTCACAAGAGCAACAGTCCATTTTAAAAGATTTTCCTGTAAAGCATGTTTCTTGTGGCTATTCTGATCCTTACATTTTACCATTTAATTAAGTATCTATGAAGTATTTCATCTTTATTAAAAATTTAAGTGTTTACTTCATCTTTTACTATATTGTAAATACACATTTTCATATTTTTTTTTTCTGTTGATGTAGTACATGTAGACAGATAATCTCCAATACTGAAGGTTTTTAGAGCAAGGAGGATGTTTCTTCTGGTGAGGTGAATTGCCGACATACTCAGTTACAGGCAGCTGTCTTGACTGGTTAGGCCTGACTGAATAAATGGCATTGTTCACCAGCCACATGAAAGCAGAAACAGGGACGCAAGTCTGGTGTTAACGCTCAGCAATGCAGCTCTGAATATCACGTCTTGGTTAAGGAATCGTTCCTGCTTCAGCATTTCAGTTTGCTCAGGCCTGTTTTATACACTGTGTAGTACAGTGATCCTGTTCCCTTTCTTCTGACCCATATGTGCAGTTGTAGAAACTGACTTGGCAGTTGGAAATGTATTTACTGTGTTTATAGTAATTTATCTAGTCACTCCTATTTTTCACAGCCACAGAAAACAAGCTTTCTCTTGCAGTAGACACTTGCAGCCTACCTAGTTGGGAGCTGTCACGGTCTTCTTCATAATTTGAGGAATAGAGGTTACCTTGCAGACAAATGTGCTTGTGAAGGCAGTTGTGTGTTCTTGACAGTGGCGTTGTTGTTGTTGTTGTTGTTACTGTTGTTGTGAACAGAAAAAACTATGCCAGAGAACAAAGAGGTGTGTACAGAAACCTGCCTATGCTCAGGAAACCTAGAGGACGCTTGGGACTCCAAGCATGTTGGGACTTAAGCACAACAGTGGAGTGAATATCTACAAGTGCTTGCTAAAGTCTGCCAAAGCAGCGTGACCTGGCTTGGAGTTGCTGTTGATTCCATTGGCAAAATGTTACTGCTTCTGTTCTGTGGTTTCAGGGCCTCATCTTGCAAAGTGTTCATTCTCGTATTGCTGCTGTTGCTATCAGACTGACAGTATGGCAGTACACCAAGCTGAGGGCTTGAAGAAATCTTCTTTCTTTTGAAACTTGCTGGGAGATCATACTGGGGCAAGGAATTTTAATGATCCAAAAGTTCTGAGTTCCTTATTTTTTTTATTTTCCTGTTTTATGCTGTTTGCACTTAAGATGCAGCTAAGGATTCCAGTTACTTTCATAGGTTGCTCTCTCACTAAACTGTGAAGTTTGCTGCTCTAGTGCAAATAGTTTTTTGACTTGTTCTGTTTGAATGATTTCCGTCAAGTCACTGCAAAGCAGAAGGATGCATGTCAAGCAGCTTGCTGTAGAATGCATATAGAAAACGCTGCGGGAGCACTAATTCTGGTGAGGTGTTGTAACTGCAGAAAATGTTAGGCATGGGGACAAATTTCATCCTTTAGTGTAGCTGCTGACTTCTGCAGGTCAGTGTAGGTTAAAGTGCAGGTCTGTGATGTAGTATAGCTTTTACTCCTCTTCCATCATTTCCCTATAAGCACATAAACATGGGGTTAGAGAGATTAGGTTGCAGTATCTGGCTGTTTTGGGGGAGTCCCGTGACATGGCTGAATTCATTGCAATAACTTAGAACAACATTTTTCTTCTAGTCAGATGATAAAGGAAAAAATAATGGTTTTAAAAGGTGATTCTGCTGTTGTTTTGATATTTGAAATCAAAGTTGGGGTGCAGAATTTACAGAACGTTATGGTAGTCACGGATAGGAATGCTTTGATTTGCTTTGATCAATTTGATTGATTTGATGTCAAATTTTTAGCAGGAGCCACCAGCCATCTCAGTTTTCCGTGCATGTAGATCAAAGACATTTTAGTAAAACTGAAAGGGCTCGGGATTGTATTCTTGGACTGAAAAATCACTAGACGTAGACTTTCCTGCTTTACTTACCTGTAAGTTACAGCTAAGTTACTGTACTTGGTGTACTTACTGTACTGCTAATACCACTACTGCCCATTTTTAAAGAGCCATCTGTGAAAGTCATGTTTTTGACTCTAAATACTGGATCAGGAAGAACTGGAATTAATTTGTTGAACCTTTGCTGCTTGCTGGAGTTACCCATTGCATTAAGTGGTGCTTTTAATTAGAAATGTGTTTATATGAGCAGTTCTGTAACTTAAGCATGTCCCTGCAAAACTCTCGAACTGCACTGGTATGACAGTTTTGTGTGAGCTGAGGTTCTTGAAGCATTTATAAGCCTTTAAAACTAGCTTGTTTCAGCTGATTCTGCTACACAAGATGAGACCTTTCTGGTAGCTCATAAACCTCTTGAAGCAGCTGTGTTAATATTCTGTGTGCAGACTGAACATAGTCTTTAGGAGTGTTACATTACACCAGCAGTAAAACCTATTTAGTAACCTACTGCCACGCTGGTTTGATAATAGCTATAACCATTGTAAGGATACAGAGTAGTGACTGGAATATGACCTTTTGGTACTGACACCTGATTTGTTGTTTCATCCTAGCGTTATCTAGCATATGTATCATGAAGACTGCAGGGCTGAACGATGCTATGCAGGGGCTGAAGAAAGCAGTCCCTCTTCGGCCTCCAAATAGCACTTAGGGCAGAGAAAAAAAAAAAGAGTCATGAGAGCACTGTGAAGCAGGTTTTTGCTCTTTGGTGATTCCTTTGGCCTCTTCCAGAGTGATTTATCATACTGGGGCGGACTGTTTTACCATTGGCTGTGAAACTATAGGAGTGAAGTGATCTGGAATATTTATTGTAATGAGCCAAACACCCATGATGTGTATTTTTTTGGCTCTCTGGTGTAGTCTATAATATGGTTCCATTGATCTGGATTACTGTAGCCTGCAGAAGCAGCTTGAAACCTGGACTACATTTAGAGTTAAGTGCTCCAGGTTTGTGTTGGGTCAACAGGTATACACAGTTCAGGAGTCATTTTTTCCAGAGGACCATCACAACACATTATTAGCATGTTATGCCCTTCAGCTCCTTTGAAGAGCATATGGTTAAGAAATCAAGAGTATGAAAGAAAAAGGGTGGTGTTTTTTGTTTGTTTTGTTTTTGTTTGTTACTTGCCTCCAAGGGTGTCAGCACCAACCAAAAGCATACCATGGCTGATTTGTTGTTGCTTTTCTTCAGTTATGTGTGCCATCTCTTGCTGGGTTCTTCCACTGCAGTATATTGTTTACATATGTATCTGTGATAGGTTTGGTACTCAAAAATTCATCGGAGGTGGTGGTCTGTATAAATATTGGTTGTTGACCATTCCTGTTGTTAGGAGAACTGGGAGTTGCAGCCTTTTGCTGGTCAAGAAGATGCCTATTAGAAATAGACATTAGTGTAATAGACATTTTAAAATTTGTTAACAGGATCTTCCGAAAAAACAATGCTTATCTGAAGTATTGAAAAGTTTGGAGTCAGCTTCCTTGATGTTTTTCAGTCCCCATTTTGCTTTTCCTGTAGTTTGTCTAGCCCACACTCCAGTGGAAAGCAGATTAGGCTGTTGTACAATACTTGTTTCTGATTTCCAGACAACATTTTTCCACTTCTATCCATATATCCCTTCTGTTCTTGGTGCACAGTGGCACCTCTTGCTGGAGCAGGCTTTCACCTCCTAAGCAGGGAAAGTGGGGTCTTTAGGTAGAGGTTTTTTCATTAGTATAATTATTGTTACTGTAATCCAGGTTTTAGGACATGGGAGGGGACCTGGGCTGTCATACATTACAGATCTTTTTCCTTTTGTGTATTGAGTTTTCAAGTGGTTTACAGCTCTTTCAGATGTGGTGGGAGGTTGAAAACCTTACTTTATATTGAATTAGAACAGCAAATACAATTCTGGGCCATATAGTATACTACTACGTACATTAACTCAGGCTGTGCTATCATTCCTGGCTACATACCAGAACAAACTATGCTGGGATTGAGGTGAGGCATTAGAACTGAACACATGAGAGGGAGAGAGCAAAGGAGGGAGGCTGATGTGCAATGGGCCAACAAGCCTTCTTGTTCTGTAGTACTCAGGAAATAATAAACATAAGGGAGAAGAAACTGTTACTCCTTTTAAATCATCCTATGCAATTGTCCAAGTACAAAAATCTGCTGTACATTATTGCACTTAATGTTACTTGCCTGTATGAAATGCCAGTAGAGACACGTGTTTTTGCGGGTTATTTGGTGCAAGAATAATTAGTAGTTTATGTAGAAATTGTATCTGCTGCTGTGCTGTTACTGAAGTAGCTGCTTTCAGATGAATTGTTTCCTGTACATGAAATAAAAAGAATCTAAGCCATGTGAATATCTCCCTTACTGGTACCAGTTGATAAGCTGAGCTATTCAAGTAGCTTACTGCAGCATCTTCAGGTGCTTCAATTTCATTACCCTACATAAAATCTTGTTTTTATTCCCCCTTTGTAATTAGCCTCCTGCTGGTCTAGGAAACAACCCCAAGAAGAGATGGGGGCTTGAAGTGCAGAGTGAGGCTCTATGGCCTTGTCCTTTGGCAGAGATCAGGTTAGATAGTTTTAATGATTTCTAGAACTTAAAAAGCACTGTTAAGCTTTTTCTTCTTTTCAGCTTTTTTTTCCTGGTAGTACAAGATCTCTGATAAATGGTGTTCTTTCTGGTTTGAGTAATGGGGCAGTTAGTAGCCATTGAACAGCAATTGATTGTCCTGTTTAGTCAGGGATGAATTGGAAATGAAAAAATGGAGTTCCCTGCTGGGTTGGAGTGTTCACAGGTAAATGGTGTCTTGAAGAAGGCTGCCCTTGCCTGACACTAGGAATCTGACAGGTTCAGATTTGGCCAGTGTCATTTTAGGAATGTGAATAGTTATATTTAAACGTGAAGAGGCAAGGAGTGGTGCCTTGGCTGTATAGCTGAGTGACACTGATTGTCAGACAGTTGCCTAATCTGTGCTTTCCATCTTCTTCCCCAGGGCAGCTATGGCCAGACTGCATCAAGGATGGTCACCAGTACATATTGCCCCAGTATGCTTCATCTGGGTGTAGACTGGAAGAGTGGTGGTTGTGGGCCAACAGGAAGGCAGGGAATGCTAGCGAAGAGTTGAAAAGACACGAGGTACTGTTTGAGCCTGTGTACTGTGCCCCTGTTCTCTTTACTAATGCAGACATAGTCAACAAGACTGCTTCATAGGCTGGGTCTGTTTAGTGTGAACATGGTTGATGGAGAGACTGATGTGCCTAAAAATGTAGTTCAGGCAGGGTATGTGTCTGAAGCCTGAAACACGATACAGAAGACTCATGTTCCAGTAGCTGTGGAAGTGGCAGAGGTGTGCCAGCGGTGCACATCCCTTGCGCGTCTTCGCTGGAGGCACTGTCTGTCGGGGCGTGCCTCCAGTCTGGGGGGTACAGGAGACTGGGGGTTGGGGCTGGGATTCAG
Organism: Oxyura jamaicensis; assembly: GCF_011077185.1. Lineage (NCBI taxonomy): Eukaryota > Metazoa > Chordata > Aves > Anseriformes > Anatidae > Oxyura > Oxyura jamaicensis. Next base: position 37,555,096 of record NC_048895.1, on the reverse strand, counting down.
TGCTCATACAAACAAACTGACTGAGACGGAACACAAAGAAAATAGGAAAAGCATTATGTACTGAAACGAGATTCTTTTATTTCAGTGCAGTACAAAGAAATAGGAGTTACTTTGCTTTGAATGAAAGTATTGAAACTGAAAAATGAAGCTTGTGAAATACATTTGTGTAGTAATAGGAATCCTTGGATATCAAAGCAGTGAAAAATGACAGCTATGATGCTGCAGCATTAAAATAAATATTTACATAGCTTTAAAACAATGCATTGCTTTTTTTTTTTTTCATTTAGTGTTGTATCATTGGTAACTTAGTTTGCAGCAGTATAATATATTACCCACTTTGAAACACTGACAATGCTATTTTAACCAGTGGTCTTTCAGCCAATGATTTCCTTACGTTTAAAATGTACTGGTACAGCAGCAACACTCTTCTGTACCAAGCAACACCCCCCTGCAACCCAAACCCCAGCAAAAACAAAGCCAGCCTCTTTTTTTATTCTTCCAAAGAAGGAATCTGCTCAGTTCAGTTAAGTACATTGACCTTCAGTTACATACAGTAACACTGTAAACAGTGGGCCCAGCTCACAGACAAGTAACATGAACTCACTTTATTAAGTTCAAGAGAAAGTTGTTTTTCAAACAAAAATAATTTTCTATGTTGCCTATCATCCTGCAGCATGAAACACAGTAACTGCTCGGTTTTGGACATTTTAAACTATAATATTAGCTCTCAAATTGAATCAGGACAGGTCATCTGTTTTCCTAACAAGCACAGATGAGTTGCATTTTCAAAGGTATCAAAATGTACTGTCATACTGGTTTGCATCACAGTCAATAGCCCCATGTACTCAGTGACTTTTTAAGTAAGTAAACGTTAATTAAACAGGTATTGCTATGAACCAAGCCCATTGTTTAAAGGAAGCACGCTTCTTGCCAGGTTAAAAGTCTTTACATAAGAATGTGGTTTTATAATGGATTTGAAGAGCTGTTATGTGAGTTATTAAAATTGTGCATCTTCCTGCTTGCACTTTGTACCAATGCAGAAAATGGACAAACATGCAGGAAAATGTAGCATCATTTAGAAAATAATGTGTAAAAAAAATTCAGTATCTTTATATTAAAGCATTTACACTGCATAGGCATTCATATAAGGATATAGTATAATAAAACTCGTCAAATATACAAGCATGCAGCAGTTGCCTTATTCACAGTTCTAGAAATGACCACACATTGATTTTCTTAAATATAAATTGGGTTATCCAAAATAGATTTTGCAGCCAGTCTCCTTTGCAGTGGCAAACTATGTTCTTGTGTGCATTGCAGATATTGACCTATATAACAGGCCTAAGCTATGCCACTGTATTGTACACATCTGTGATAAATACTGTGTTTGAAATAGGAAGGATAATGAGAAGTTACCATACTTCTCATTGTAGAGCTTGGAGACTACACAATGCTTGAATTAAACAAAAAATATAAGCATATTTACTGTATTCTCCTTAGAGAGTAACACTGCAACCTTGCCACATATCTAGCTACTGCATAAGCTGGCCATGCAGTTTTCAAAATAAGTTTAGACAGGTTTTTCTATTTGAGATTTCACCCCATCAGAGGAGGTACAGTAGTAAACTCATATAGTACATACCCTTCCTGCCCTGCAAACTTTACAAAGGACTCCTGCTGCTCTTAGGTTGTGTAGGGAAATAGAATACAATGCAATGTCAAAGTCACACCCACTGAGAGGTTTTATTGTCTTCATTTACTCTTGTAGAGCAGTGAGCTTCAAGCACTTAGATGTTGCAAGATGTCAGCACCTAGGTTAGACCCTTTTCTGTGGCCGAAGGGTAAAGGGTAAAGCTGAGGATATGTGGTTTGAAGTTGTCTGTGGTTTTGACTTATTGTTACTGCCTAGCTTGGCACGCCAGCCTGGTGTGTGATACCAGGACAACAACGAACAGAAAGTTTGGAGGCAAGGCTTGTGTTAAGGTTGTGTGAGGTTTGAAAAATTGGGCTCTAGAGACTGGTTTTGGACATGCCAAGGCAAAGTTGGAGTGAAGAGTATGACTTAAACCCTTTTCCCCTTCAGGTATTTTTTTTGTAATGCCAGCATTCTGCTTTTTCTCATCTTTTTGTATAGTAACAAAGATTTTTGGTGTCTTTAATCAAAATGTGCATGTGCTTCCTTTTTCTTGGCACTTCAAGTAAAGCTAGTACAAATGACGTCACAGGATGTTACAACACCCAAGATGCAGGCAGCAGGGATTCATCGCTGTGTAGAAAGCAGCAAAGGATTCCTACAAAAATAGCATGTAGGAAGTAATAGGTTGATAAGGAAAAGACCAGGCAATGGGCAGAGAGGGAGGGAGCAGAAGCATTGGCTAATGAAAAAGGGGAGTGTGGAAAAGGAAGAACTGGGGGCAGTGGTTGCTGGAAGTAAAGGAGAGTAATCCTCCCTGGAGCATTTAGTTCAGAGAGAAGCATTGCCCTTTGTTGTAAAAAAGTGAGCTTTGGCACACATGTACATGGGAATGAAAAGGCGAGTAGACAGCTTTGGTATGTGCTATCAGAATCTGTTACATTAATGTACTTATATGCGGTGGCCAGGAGTTTGCTTTTGTAATCTGTTATTTTGAGTCTCCCACTCTTAAGGTGTGCATATTCCCATTCCCTAGTGAAGGAGATGTGTCCCTTACCAGCCAGAGGTGTACTGCTTCCTGTCCGTCTTGAGGGAGGAGTAAGACAGTGGAAGGCGTCGTTGTGCTAGAGGTGTATCTAGCTCCTGTGACATACTCACTTGTGTGTGTGTGTGGAGCCTCAACGCCACATCTGGAATCTGGTATGGGGACATCTGGAATTTGAGATGGATATGGTCATCTGAGTGCTCTTACTGTATCAACTAACTGACACCTGGAAAGTGGGCTCACGATGTGTTACAGCTGGCTTGCTGCTACAGAAGCTGTTTTTCTGTTTTTTCTCCAGACTTGTTACCTAGATTCTCTGACATTTGAAGACACAAATACTGTGAGAACTGGCTTTTTGATGATTATTTGGCAGTAGGATCTGTACAGATAGAAACCCCAATTTTTGCTGGACCTTTAAGTTATACATATCCATAGCTGGGCATAAGACTTCTGTTGCCAAAACTTCGTATGACAGATCTGGTGACTCAGAGTCTTCACTGCATCTCTGACATACTAAGAGCAGCAGCTTAGATGTGGGGGCTGTCCAGAAATATAACAGCATTTTTATTTAGAAATTTCAACTTCATTAATCTGACTACTACACTGGCCTCCCTTCTTTTTCCAATTCTTGTTTATTTTTTAAATCTTAGCAAAAATGAAAATACGCTTGGTTTTGATCCTGACTTTGTAGGCATTTTAATATTTGCACTAGGTTCTTCGGGTTTCTTACTGAATCTCTCATTTATTTTTCTTTTCACAGGGAAAATTCCTATGCTGTACCCTGGGAATTTAAAGAATCTGGAGATTGTTACAAGCAGGTGTCACAGCTGCTTTGAGTATGGTGGGAAGGAAGAAGAGGAGCTCTCCTGAGAAATCTAGCTGTTGGCTATAAAGAAGAGCTTTGAGCTCAGCTTTGAGCCCCAGGTTCCACAGGACGCTATCACCTTTTGCGAATGAGTAGACATTGGATGAGTAAGGCCTTTGCTTTTTCTAGAAACTTTATAAGCTCTACTTCTAGTAGCAACTCAAATTGTTCTTGGAAAGAGGAGAAAGTACATTTTAATTTTTACCTGCCTCTTCAACCCCTCTCTCAAAGTGAAGGAACTAATTAAGTTCTTAAAGACAAGGGTCCTCTCACGTGGTCGTGCTGAAGTTAACTGTGCATTTCACTCATTGCAAATCTCTTGACATTAGAATGAAGTGAGACCAGCAAAAGAGGTATTTATGCCACCAGGTAATATTTATCCTCACTTAAAATTTGCCAAGTTTTTTTTTTTTTTTCTTTTTATCCCTTCTTCCCCATTCTGCATATGTGTCTGTCCAGGTGAAGAACTGTGAGGCACCTTCCTCGTGTGTTTGAGCTCCTTTTTATACCTTCTCTAATATCACGTTATATAAGGAATCTCAGAAAGGGCAAAAACTTGTTGAGCAGCCCACAGTTTCCGTAAGAAGCAGGCAAATAAAAATATTTTTTCCTTGCTCCTTGGGTGATGACATGTGGAAAACCTAGAATGGGTTGCTAAAGGAGCAGAAGACAGAGAGAGGGCAAGTGAGATAACGAGAATGGTTCCCCAACCTTCAGGAGACAACTGTCACTTTCAGAAACATCCTGCTTTTCTGTTAAGGTTCCCAAGTTTTCCAAAGAAAAAAAACAAAACAGGTATAGTGTCATTTGAAGAAATACAAATAAGGAATAATGAGCAAATCTGTTGGAAAACATTTGTTAGCAAGTCAGTTGTTAAAACATGGCTCCACGCTTATGTTTGAAGAGTTTCTCATTGTGTTATATTGTCTTGTTTATTTAGTGCTACATATAATGATCTGTGCCATTATTCTTTACCATGAAATTCTGTCCTCATGAAGAACCCCATGAAGCCCCTTAAAGTTACAGTTGAAAATACAGTTCCAGCTTACAAGTCATTTATAAACTTTATACAGATAGCATTTTTTGGGGAAGAAAACAAAACAAAATGTGATTCATGTGTCAGATTTGATGGCCTGATACTTGCTCTTAGTTGTCACTGTTGTATTACTTCAGAATGATGTTTGCCTGTCCAAGTTGACTGTGTTTGTATAGCGAGAGAACATACACAACTGCTGCATGTGGTATTTGCAGGTAGGTGCTGTGTTGTAAAGCCTTTGTTTATATAGTGCTAAAGACTGCTACTATACAAGAAAGAGCCCCATTTCTAGTATTGCTTTTCTTCTCAGTACTTGCTACATAAACCTTGATGGGCTCCTGTTCATACTATTAAGCATATTAAGCTTGTAATTGTTAGTTTCCTTCCTGTTGTTCTGAAACTAATCTTGGGAACCCACTCATGAAGAAGAAAAGGGTGAGTGTCTAAAATGAAGGATTTTGCAGGGAAAAAAGCAAAGTGAGAAGTTAGCCCAGAGCTTTTAGGCCAGCACCTGGTCTGTTAACTCAGTCTGATTCAAGTTGGTTTGGCTCTGTGGCTATTTTTCCAACCTTTTTTTCTACCCTGATCACATTTTAAGCTGTTCAGGGAAGGACTGCTATTACAATGTGTGATGTAATGCCCAGTATGTGTTCTTGCAACTTCGTGGTACAGATGATTTACATGACTCACATTTTTTACCATGAAACCCAGAACTTTACAGTATAAGCACAAATTAATCGTCTGGAATGCTACAGTTGTCCACTTCACTAGAGTATGTTTTTTATTTTTTCTTCTGTAGCTTCTATCAACTGTATTTTTGTAAAGGGAAGACCAGCATGTTCCTTTTACAGAATTAAAAAGATTGATTTACCTTAAAAAAATTGGTTTATTCTAAAAAAAAAAAAAAATTCAGTGTATAATTTGTTGTGAGCAAAATACAGCCAAGTCCATTGACTGTAGTAGAATAATTCAAGCTAAAATTGAATTGCACTGTTAAAAAAATCTTAATTTTAACAAGGTATTCAGAAGTAGGCCACAGTGGCTTAATTTTTGTCCTACAAATATATTTTGAATTAAAAAAAAACACTTTAGTGTATTGATGCAGTTGTATTGATGTGGAATATAAATGTGTTTCCATGAAAACCCAAATTAAGTTATCCTGTTGGAACTGCTCAGTACAGCCAGATTCCTTGTTCTGTTTCTTTGTAAATTCCCAATCTCAAGATAATTGCGCAGCTCTCTCAGGTTCATCTACTGACTTCAGCATCTGCTCAGTGTAAAGTATGTGAGTTCTGTTCTTGTCTAAACTGTTTTGGATGAGGTCTTTTCTACATGCTAGTTTGGCAAGTTTCTAAGGCATTTGTGTAACATGATGATGCAAGAGCAACCTGATTCAATGCTGAAAAATTTCTAAGTAACGTCCAGCAGTATTTGTAGTGGAAAAATTACAGCTAAGAAAGCAATCCCTCTAAAGTATCATCTGAGCTTCTATAGTGTGCAAGTGTTAAAAGTGGAATATATTTACTCGTGTGTTTACCTCAGGGAGGTATCAATGTGAATTTAAAATTCCCAAGGATTCATTCTTGTTACTTGGATTGGATTGTGATTGGAAAAAACATGAATATATATGTATAAAAAGGCTAGGAGTGGAAGTAAGACAGTGCCAGAAGTTACTCTCTGGGAACTCTCTGGGAACTCTGTAGAGCTTAGGGATATGGTTTAGTGGGGACTGTTAGTGTTAGGTCAGAGGTTGGACTTGATGATCTTGAGGTCTCTTCCAACCTAGAAATTCTGTGATTCTGTGAACATACTATACATGTTATTAGTGTTTTTGTGTAAAAATGAAGGGTTAATTTTGAAGTTCAGAATAGTTAAGATGTCTTAGAGCTCTCTATAAGGCCAGTCTCAGAAGTTAAGTGCATGATATTCAGGAGGAAGATATGACTTCAGTTTGAAAATCTGGAATAGCCAGCTGATGTCTTACCATCTTACTGAGAAAGTCTGTGCTATTTTTCAATAAGCACACACTAAAGTCACAAAAACAAAAAAATCAACATAGAAATTCTCTGGATTTCTCCTCAGAAGGGTTAAATGGCAGGTAGTGCTTGCGCAGAGCTTAGTTGAGTTTTTAGCTATGTAAAATGCAACAAAAAGTAGTAGAAAGAATTTAGGTAGCTAGTAGGAATGCAAGTAACAGGTCTGAAGAGTAGCATTCTGAGCATTTTTATTTACTTCATTCTTATCTTCTCTCCCCTGAACCCCCTCTAGAGCCTGGATTTGCTGGAAGGAATACTGGGCCCTGTAAAACCTTGTACAGCAAGGCCCCACGTTGAAATATGTATTTCTTAGAAAAAAATGCTGAGGAGAAAAAACAAAGAGACAAAAACTTAATTCTGTTCCTGACAGGTTACAGTTACAGCCATTGTGTCATGGCACATCATGCTGCTTCTCTGCTCTTCGCAGAGAAAGCGAAAGTAGCTGCAGATACTCATTAAGGGGAGTGCTTCAGTTTTATGCCCACTCTATTGCCACTTTTCTTCCTGTGTTAAAGACAAAATAAAAACGCCCATTCCCTACCACCAAAAAGACTCCCAAAGGCAAAGCCCCAAATACCTGTTCGTTGTTTGGCTTGCAGCATGATAAGTAACAGTACATGCAAGAGGCAGAAAAAAGTAGTAGCCTACCCAAAACAGCTTGCGGCATATCGTGTGAGATTTGTAAAGTAACCACTGTATGAGATTTGGGCTTCACCCTTGGCTGAAAGGAATTTCTGTGGTGATCCTTTTGCTGTCAGTCAGGTGTTGGGAGAATTCAGATTGCATTTATTTTTACACCTTGGCAGGACAGACTGCTCCAACCATGTTGTGGATTATTGGATAATAAAGGCAGGAGTAATTTGTGAAATAAGTTTTAGAACTGCACTTAGATAAAAATGCTTGGGTTTAAGTGCTTGTGGTTTGGACCAACATACCATGTTTGTTTTTTGTGACTCTAGATTTATGTACTAACCTGTAAACATCACAATGTGTAGTCTTCTTTCTTAGGAAGCTTGCTGTATGCCTTTCAGTACTAGATACAAGATGTTAGCAGGACTTGACGTGAGGAACAGTTAAACAAAAACTTCTATGAATAAGGCACTAGTAAATGTTTGCAGCAAACAACAATTACAGTCTGTATTCTTTAAGAATAAAGCCGTTCTGCTTAGGAAATCGCCTTTAATATGACAGAGTTACCAATACCAGTTAGAATGGGGGTTAGAGAAAGTGCATCTTTTGGATTTTATGCCTGTGAGGTGTGTGAGGAATTACAGAATGCATTCCTGTTAAGGTTGGAAATTTGCTATGCAATGGTGATATTCAGAAGAACTAAAGCAAGAGGAAACTGGTCTAGATTGATCCCTGCTAAACCAACGTGAAATAACTGTAATGGATTTTCTACGGATTTATTTACATTGACAGAAGGAGCTGAAGCCAGAATTGAGGCTGCTGTAGCAAATCTAGTTAAATGGGGACAATGCTAACCTAAAACAAATAATTGGCTGTAACAGATTTAAAAAAGAATCTGCTTTTTTTTGTTTGTTTGTTTTTTCATTAATTTCCAACTTGCTGAAGTCCAACGATGCACTTTGTCTTTTGGCTAATGTAACAGACCAAAGCCTTCTGTACTACTTTGGAGCTGCTGCCATTGTAAATAGCTATTAAGATAGCAATCCATACGTTCGTTATACAAAATGAAATTTGAGCCTGCCAGACCAGCTGTAGGATGGCTGACCACTATTTCTCATTAAAGTTGCTCAGAAAAACCCCGATCAATCATAAAAACAGAATATACTACTACTTTTAAAAAGTACTTCTATGTATCAGCTTTTTTGGGGGGGCGGGAGTGGGTCATTGAAGCACCAGAATTTGTTTGTCAAGTCAGTAAGAATGCAGTTGTTAACTGAGGGACCAGTTAATCTTTATGATTGTATTTCCCTAGGATCAGTTCAATGAAACTATTATATCTGAATCATTCATTTGCTATCCTAAATAGAAGGTCAGTGGTAACTCCACAGTCTGATCTCATCACTAAATACTGATTTGAAAAAAAGATTAGCTTTAGCATTTGACAAATTTCTGTTGCACTGAGATTCTTCATTACTTGTACAAAATGTCACTTCAAAAACTTAACACATTTCTAGTATCCATAATACAAGAGGGAAAAATATTACAGTGATTCTTCTTGTATATTATTATATTATTGCCATCAGGTGCTACAACTCTGAAAAGTGGGGAGGGAGGGGTGTCTTTTTTTTTTTTTTTAATCTTAGTAAAAACAGAGTAGTAAATTTATCTCAAGCTTTAAGATTACCCATCCATGGGGACCATTTTTGATCTCTCAGAAAATTTAAAACTATCTCAATCGGTTTTTAATCCCCCCGCCCCTTTTTTTTTTGCATTGACTCCAAAGGCTAAATTCATTGGTGATGTAACCAATGGCTGAAATTGGTAAGAGTTTCACAAGAAATGAATCTGGATGAAAATAATAATAATTTTTAAAATCTCAGATTATGTGCTGGGGATCTCTATTGTTCTTGCAATACGTATAGTAAAGTTATATACAGAAGAGAGAAAATACAAAATTTTCTCTTCCCAAAGATGCCTCCTTTTAAGCGACTCAGGTAACCTTTTTCTTTCTAGATTTGTTTGTTTGTTTCTTACACAAATGTCAGAATATATGTTGTCCTTCAGGAGGAAAGTCTAATAAATTGCATGGGTTTATCTGAATATTATCAAATGTTCTGTAACATTAGAACTGTGCAGAATCTTATGTAAAAGTTGAAAACTATTTTTTTTTTCATTCTTTCTAGTAAGATGATATACACCTGGGAAATTGCAAAAGAAACACAGTGATTGTTAAAAGTGTGCCATTTGCAGTCCTAACCAGTTTCATGGTGTGTCTCTATCTCTTGCTGGCAAAATAGTATTCTGAAGTTGTGCATACATGACCTTTTCATAATTTCCTAAACTGTGCTTACTTTAAAATAAAATTGACCTTTTTTTTTTTTTTAAAAAAAAAACTTTTAAATGAAACTTGTATTTTGAAAGTCAAGGTGGCGTTTTAACTTAGTTTTAAGATTAAAATAATCCATTGGGACATTTTTGGTTTTGGTATCTCTTAACCCACTGCTTTGAAAACATGCCTTCTGTAATATACAGCCGGGTGAGAACAGTCTGCATTTGGAAAGAGTTACATTAATTATTAACATAATGGAGAATGCAGTTTGCTTTCATGGCTGTATTTCTTCAGCAGAAGCAGGATAGTAATGAAATGTTTTCATTAAGAAACTAAGCTAATACAGTTCTGGAAAAGAATCTTTTTAAAGAGCAAATTCACACTTTTACAGAACAGTTCAGTTTATGCTGATATATTCGCCTATGTGGACAACATTTTTAAAAAAAAAGCCATTTTGCATTTTTTTTAAGTGACAGGAAAGAAAAAAATGTGTGAAAATGAATATGTTATCATTTAACAACAATTTTTACATAATTTTGCACAACCTTTGACCTTCCAAAAAAGCAGTATTTTATTTTTATTTTTATTTTTTATTCTATATACTTGAAAAACTTCGACCTTTAGAAAAATTTGTTCTTGGACTGATTTTTCTTGCACTCCCTAGTTCTTTGCTTGTAATACAGAGATGTACATTGTTAGATAATACTGTCATTAGAAATAACTGTTAGGTTGAAATGAATCCATATTACTTTGAAAATTAATTTAGCTGAGAGGTTTTAGTGATTATCATGAATTTGATTAGGCCAACACCAGTCCCTCAATATCTTCTCATTCTCTTAGGAGATGAATTACCAGTACTGTAACTGTAATGTATTTTAAGGCTATTTAGAAAAGATTATGCTTTAACTAAATGTTCAAAACTAGAGAAGACTTACATGATTGGATATTTATTTAAAGGGGATAATTTGTATAGGTGAATATTTGCTTATTCTTCTGTTTTCTAATAGGGCAAACCTACCATCTACTTGTTTGTCAGTAATAACTGATCTTGGAGTGCCACTTCATAGCTAAGAACTTAGTTCTGCCAAGGGTTCATTCTAGCTAGGATGGCAATTAGCGAAACTCTGAAAACAGCCTCAGTCAATTCTTCTGTTTCTGTTAAGTTCAAATGAGGAACGTTAAAATTAACATGGAAGCAAAAATTGACATTCAGTGTCAGAAGTAACAAATTTGAAAGTCTTAATATAGAGAATATAGTTTAGATAGTTTATATAAGTGTGCTTTTTCCTAAAAACACCCCCCAACCAACCTTTTTTTTTTTTTTGCTTTTTTAAGTCTTTTGTCTGTAAATATGTAAATATGAAAGAGGGCTATACCCAATGTAATTCTTCATCGTACTAAGCAGTAAAATAGTCTTTCTAATTCACATTGCTCATGGCAGTCTTATTTGATGTTGCTTTATTAAGTTTGTGATTAAAGCAGTTTGGGATTTTTGTTGGTTGTAAACTTTTGGCATAATGTGAATACCAGTCTCTTTCAAAAACAGCCTTGAGTTGCTTTATGATGCTTGTGCTGTTCCCCGCGTCTGCTTGGTTGATTACAAGGCCCGCTCCAGCGTTCTGCGTAAATGCATTTCCTACCCAATCAAAATTACCTACAAGTAAAGGCAGGAATATACAATGAGTGAAAACAAGTTCTTTATTTAAAAAGTAATCATTCAAAACTCATTTGCTCCTGCTTTCTGTGTACTATGTATGTGTATATATATATATATAGTGTGTGTGCGTGTATATACATAGTGTGTGTATATATATACATTAAAAAAACTCCATATACTTTATTCATTAACCTTTTCAGTGCCTAGAATGAAAATATTTTGGGGCTTTATAAACAAATTAAAGTACATGGATGAATAGTGGTTGCTCCATAATACTGCACCAAACCATTAGACAGGTTACCTCTTGACAGGTATTTCAGAAAACTGAAACAGGTTTTACTGTTTTACTCTATTGGTTACTACCCACCTTGTCAAAGTCTAAGGTAATAAATGAGAATTTCAGATGCTGATGGTAGCAAGTCAAAGAGGGTAACTGGATTAATGGAAAACAGGTAAACCAAGTGTTTAATTTACGTATTTATATTTCTCTAGAACTCAAAACTATTTAAGATCTACATTTATAATATATGTAGTATTTTGGAGAAAAAAAATGCTGTTACTAGAGCAATCTTTCAAAACAGAATGTCTGAACGTTTGTAAGACTTGAATGTATCTGAGAAATTTATACCCTTTCTTTGGGAGTCAAGCTACTTCAATATGAAACATTAAGAATTCTGAAACTGTAAACAATGGTAAATTGAAGCCTCTTTTTAAGGGACCTTTTTTACTATGCTTTCAAGTAGAAGATAAATCAGGTCCTTAACATGTATTTGTATTACTTTTGCACAGCTTTATTTCTTTGTCTTTACATCTGTGTGTGTGTAAATATATATAGGGGAAAAAAAAACACCACAACAAAAACAGCTAAGGACCCATACTGTGTAGACACTTCACAAGGTAATGAAATTTGATCTGGGTATTATAATTTAAAATGGAGTAAAAAGATGATTTCGGAGCTCATAAAATACTTACGAGACCAGAGAGGAATGAGCTCAGCTACTTGAAGTGAAAAGATTTGGGTAGATTGAGAGGGGTGTGGGTGCATGTTAAGAGCCCATGAATGTGAGCTTTTCAGAGGAGCTTTTGGTCATCTCTCTGTACTACTTGTGATTGTCTTACTCTTCATCTGTGCGCATGGACATGCTTCTGTGTTGGCAGGCTTTCTTCACCCCAACTCCCTCAGTGAATACTGGCTTTAAGCCCTTGCAGTAAGTCAGGGTGAGTAAGCTGGCAACTAAAGCATCATCAAGCTGCAGCATATTTGAGCGCCTGTTTTCTCATTGACTTAGTAAAATCTTAAACTTTTTGATTCAGTAGCCCTTTTCTGACCCTTCAGCTCAAGCACAGCTCAGTCAGTTTTACATCTGCATATATATTTAAGTTTTTGTCATGCATTCAGTTAGCATTTGACTGATGGTAAACTTCTGCTAGGTGCCATGAATAGACTTTATTTAAATGTACCTTAACTCAAAATACCAATTAGGCACATATCTAACATTAATAAAAGGAGGTAGTCTGAAATGTCTTCATAGTTAAATGGAGTAAGATGACGTTGGAAGGTAACAGCCATTTGTGGAGTAGTTTCTAGGTTTATTTACTAATCTAGCATAGGTTTATTAATGACACGGGAAATAGAGAGCAGTCCACCTTTGCTGGATTGCAGAAACAGGTAATATGTTGATGAACATACTTACTCTTACTTCATAAAGTATGTTGAAGTTTTAAGTCTATTTTTAACTACTGAAAGCAGTGTGTTGCTTTTGAGAAACTGATAGGAAAAATAAATTTAAGAATTTTTAAATGACAAGAGGTTCAAAGCTCAGTCTTCATCCAGGTTCCCAGAGAAATTAGACCAGTATTTTAATTAACAAGCATATCAGCTGTAGATTCCTCATTCATAAATGGGTATTGTTTAAGGCTTTTGACTAACAAACAAATATTTATTGAGATGTGGTTACTTACCAATGTATGCAGCTCCATCAGTCACCATATATTTATTACGGTTCAGTTTGGGAAGGGAAGTGTTCTTCTGTTCTTTAAGAAAGCATGCATTCTCTTCTTCAAGGTCAAAGAATTTCTGCCATAAAACAGATTGGAGTTTAGGTTAATAAGAACCATTTTGTTGCATGGAAAAAATATATTCTGCTCTTCTACTCTTTATTGAAAATAAGTTAGTGCTCAGCTCAGGGTTATAGGCAAGCAGTAATTTTCATAAAGTACTGCATGTTGTATTTCATACTAAATTCTCATAGCTTGTGATATTCAGTATACCCTGGCATTGTGAAGTATACACAGTAAATAGCTACTGCATATTATAAGCAATACAATGCTGGATAATAAATGCTATGAAATGAAGAGAAAAAAAAAAAATGTGTTCTGCATAATGAGAGACAGAAACTTGTTAGTTCATTTCCACGTTCATCAAAAAGCCCTGGCATTTGACATCTGCTTCCGGGTACATACTTCCCGGTAAGACAAGAAGTTGAATTCTTACCTTTATCTGGCACATTGGCAAGTTTCCTGCTGGAAACTGTGCCGATCTCAGAAACTTTTCAAAACCGCCTAGACAAAGACCAGATTTACCAGACAAGAGGAAAATGCATCTGTTTCACCCTGAAGTGTGATGCCTGATAGATTTCTTTTGAGGAGTTGTAATGCACTCCTTAACTGGCTCAGTGCCAGACGGGAAGATTTTCCAGTACAAAACTAAGTAATGTTTGTTTCATCAAGGAAATTAATAGCTAGACACAGATTCCAAAAACAGAAGTGGAGAATAACATGATGAAGTAGAAATTAAATATTTACTGCATGACTTGGAAACTTTGATTGAGGTTATGGTGTAGAGCCTCAGAACAAATCTAATTCACGATACATTATTGATGAAAGTGGCTGTACACTGCATCTGCTCTGTGTGCCTGAGGAACTTCTGTACAAGCATGTACCATTGACAGACACTATGCACTTAGCAAGTTGGAGATGGATCTGAAAATGGCTTGAACTACTGGCTAAAGCCAGAAGAAATGTTCATGTTATTCTCTGCACAACAGAACAGGAACTGAGATAGTTAGCAGCCATAGGCTGTCCTTCAAGGACATTTAACTCTTCCAGGTGATTTGGAAGCTGAATCAACCTGCTGTGTAACTGACTATTACTGTAGGAACTAGTCTAAAAATTGTAAATGGTAAATTATTCAATGCCAGGAAACAAAACATGATAAGCTCTCTTCCCAGGGCTATGAGATTTAGCAAAAAGTCGCATATTTTGTTGCAAAAGAAAAGCCAAGCACAATCTTCATAGAAACTTAGAGTTGTGACATTGAGATAGATTCAACAGATGTGATGAACTGAAAAATCACATGCCAGTTTCTTATTTGTATAAGCTTATAGAAGAGAAGATTTCAGCTTCAGGCAGGAAAAAGAATGCTGGAAAATGTGTGTTCTCCAGCAACAGCAGACAAGTCATTAATTCATGGACAATGCCGATACCAGTAGGGAGCTGCATCTGCCCTCACAGAGTACACAAATGTAGTTTGATGGGCAAGTAAACTATCACCAGCAGTAAGCAGCAGCACAGACTAATATTCTCTAATGCGCACCTTTAGCAGAAATACTGTGCTAATAATACCACCACCTTGGGTTAAAGTTTCGTTCATCTTTTCCATACTTATTTTAGGAGTTTAGAACTTGTACATTCAGTTGGTGCTTGGGAGCGAAGGTTTCGTAGTTAATATACAGCACTTTTTTGACTTACAGAACATCTGTATTTTGGTATTTTTCGTTTCCTGAAGATTAGCAAAAGGTTTTGTTTTTTCCTATCTTACCCTAGCATTAATATACCTGTACAGCTTTCAGGTGGAGGCTCAAGAATGGTTTGTGCCATAGAACCGTACGCCTGGTCCATTGCACTCCTGCCTGGGCTCCAGTTCCCTGATGTTGCTTTACTCCAGCTCAGGCTTCCTGTGGGCTCTTGAGAAGCATCCACCTGCTTCTGGTCAGCACTGTAAGCAACAGAGCTGGACCTCTTCTAAAGCACCTTTTGGGAGTTAGACCGAGCATTCATGCATGGAAGATGTGCTTCAGATGTCAAGAACACAAAACGTGAGTACTAGAATGAAGGTGCCAAGACACGCCAATGAGCACTTCACCTTGACTTTACCCTTTATGACTGAAGCTTTAATTACATGGTCCCATTTGGTTCAGTGCAGAGAGCAGGACAGAGCTCCCTAAAGGAGCAGCAGTTTGGTATGCAGTTTAACTCTTTGGTATTAGGCTGGGTGCTTGCTGCATTTACTATGTCCCTAAACAAAGCTTCTTCATAAATTCTTCTTAAGTCATCTTTTTTCAGAATACGTGTATTGAATTTACAGTCTCAAAGCAGTGTCAGTTTAGTCCAATAATTCTTAATGCTAACAAACCAGACTCCACAAGCATGGCAAGGCATGCCACTGGGAACAAAAGCTAGAGGGAAGAAAAAAGTTATTAAATATGCTTTCTAGGACTCAGCTATGTTATCCCCAAGAGAACTTGGGAGTGGGAGGGTGTGATCTCGGTCAGAGCATTATTAAGGCATTGGGACAGGTCAGCAATTTAAGTTTTCAATCAGAATTTGTAACTTGAATTTCTCTTAAAATTGCAAAATTCTTGTGTATAAAAATATAGTATGTGCCTGCACATGACAGTATTTTCTGTAGAGTTTGTGTTTCCTCTCCAACATGCACACACATTATTACACTTTGATTCTGGCTAGAACAGATGAATACAAAGGAAATTAATATATATATATTTTTAAAGTGCTCATCTGTCATGTTTTGTGAAGTAAATACGTGCCATGATGAAGCCGGTGGTGCAGTTTCAGCCAAAATTGAATAGTTACCAGCAAAGTCTGAGCCTTAGGCTATTAATTATACCAAAGCCATCTTCTTTAATCAGTTCTTACCTAAGGCAGTGACTTGAGCAGTGTGCAGAACTTGTGAGGTACAGCACAGAGGCAACTGAGCTGTGTTGTACCTTTAAAATTATATTTAAATCTGCTATGCTCTTTTTTTTCCTGGAAATCATTGTATTTCTATGTTAACTACAATGATTCTGGCTAGACTATCTCTGCCTAGAAGTTGTTCTTTTCCTTCTGTCATTCAGTTCTTTACAAAAAAAATCTGTACTCAAAATTTTACCTGTATTAAGCATATGGAAATGGATATGACTATGTACAGCGTTAGGTGCCTTTTAAATAAAAATAATTTTAATACATAAAATTTCAATGAATACATAACAAGTAAGTTACTTAAATTGAAGTGGCTTAAGCATTGTCAGTCATACATTGTTTTTGTCTTAAAAACACACTTTATGCTGCTTCTCACTTTAAGAAACTGGTAATAACTGTATTTTAAAGCAAAAATCTATTTCTAGATATATACATAAGATACCACAGTGTAACACAATACTTCTTTTCCCCTGCAATTGTTGTCAGTGAAAAACAAGAAAAAAAAAAGGGGGATTTCTTAAGGCAGTTATCTGAAAGAAATAAAAATTGATTCAAGATGACTGATTAGCAGTATCCCTTAATTTCATAGAAATGAATTGTATCAAATCTAAAGTAGTACTTACCATGCATACCATACACTGTTCTCTGATACACATGTAACACTAGACATTTCTCTTTCTGATTGCATGCCTTATGCAAACACATAATACTTCTAATTTTTGTAATCCTGAATTTGCAACCTCAATTTAACATAAAGTACTATTTTTTCTTATGCTTTGTACTTCGGTAAAGGAAAAATAGATACTTATGCAGATGAACAGTAAGGTTACACAAATTCAGACTAAAACACGTTTGTGCTGTCACATTTACTCTTACCAGCCAGCATAAACAAGACATACGGCTACAGTTCACTCTGCTAGCTTTGCCATGAAAGACCAGATGTAGTGTTTTCTGCAAGCTGTCCCCCACACAGACTGCCTTTTGGCATCATTCTATTTTTCTGTCTTAATTTCAATGTCTGTTACTACTAGAAGTTATTTTAGTTCACTATATTACAGTTCCTATGTTATTTAATGAAACGTAAAGGCTTTGGTACAAACAGAGAACACTTTCCAGTTGTGAAGTTTTCTTGATTTTTTTGTGGGGTGTAGGGGAGAATATCTTAAGATTTCAAAGCAATATGGATTATACTTACAACTTTCAAACTACAGCTTGGAACTTCAGTGCAAATAGCTTTGAGAGATGAAACAAAGTTAAAAGTAAGGGGATCTGTGTCTCTTGAGAAACTTATGAGAAGTCGAACTTTAATACTTCGTAAAACTAAAGCTTCTCTTATCTTCCCATCTAAATATGGCCAGTATCTGTGGAGAAAGAATACAGTATGTTCATATAACTTAAAAATCCTTTTTTTTTTTTTTTTTTAATCCAGTCAAGCCTAGAAGACATCACAGAGAGAACCATATACATTTATTTAATTAAATATGAATTTATTTTTCTGTCTAAGAAACACTGTTCTCCTTTGAAGGCATTCAGGCATTCTCATGGAACAGATCAACCAGCATCCTTTTTCATAGCATTCTGTCCTGCCACTGTGGGGACAGTGAGGCTGTGGACAGCTGAGCCGTGTTCACCCACCCATAGCTGGGAAGGTTGCTCCTGCATCACTACCTCTATTGAGAGCAGTAGAGGAAGAACCAGCAGAAGGAGCTACAGCTAGAGGGTGCTGCTTACCCAACCCAGACAGAAGGATTTTCTGTTGCTTACACAAGTAAGGGAACAGGGACACTGAATCCTCATCTGACTGCCATTCTCTTGCAGGCAGAGGACTGGAATGCCTTCTGTTAATTTCCTGCTTTGAAAAGAAGAGCTGTGCATGGTGCCTTTATCTGTTAGCAGTAGCAGGAGATGGGTTGCTTAAGGAGGATGCTAGCTTTTCCTGATCAAGATAGGAGAAATTCTTCAACAAGTGGGATACTGGCCTCCATAGTGCTCATCTTCCACCTGTTGAGTTGCCTGTTCTTGCTAGTTCAAGCCTTGCATTCCTGACTCTTGGTGAGACTAGGTCAGGACAGGGAGAATTAGATAAAACACACTTTTTCTTTATTCCACTAGTTTCAGGGCATTCAGCCTAATGAAATCTGAGCTCTGCAATGCCAGAAAATCTGGGAACTGACAAGGTAGGGAAGCTGTGACAGTGCCTCAAACTCAAAGCCATGCTGCTAGGGAAAACATTAAAAGAATTTACACAGGTGGCTTCCTTGGAGCTCTCTAATCCAATGGATTTCTGAATTGTTTGGGCATGAGAACAAAAAAGGGAGGAATGTGGCAGATAACATAATCTGCAACACTGCAGCAGTACTACATGTGAAGAGCCTTTCCAGCATAAAGGAGAAACAAGAGGGCTGGATGGTGTGAAGCAGGTTCCTACAGCACTACCCTGGATTCTGTCAGTGTGACAGAGGCTGTACATAATGAGCTTATCTGAAAACCCCTCTTCTAGTCTTGAAATAGCTTACACTTGATATCAGTCAAATCATTTAAAAAAATATGAACAAAACATACCTTTGTGCAAAACTGAAAAAAGCACATAACAGCCACGTTTAGTTTGTCCTCCTCGTGTTCAGTTAAAGTGCATGGATGAAATGGCAAGCTTAAGTAGCTGTTCAGTTCATAGCAAGCGTTACCAAGAGAAAGAGGGACTACTGAATACTTGCCTTCTGAGTTGGATGGTTTTAGAACACTGGTGGCTTCAGTTTTGGGTCATGACTGCTTTTTAGTGTTCCATATAAACTGTGTGTTTAAAAGTTACTTGGTTTTGTTTGTTTTTAACATTTCTCTGTTCTTCAAACTACAATATAACTTAAAATATAATCTGTGCTGAATTCAGAAATAGCTTACATATATTTCAGTATGGCTATGACATCTCCCGTGTTTTATATGAGAACTCACAGCATGTTTCTTCTCTCTTACATGCACACCCACTCTATGTTGGATAGCTATATGGTATTCATAAACTAGCAGTAGCTGTGTTATCAAGGTAGTGAATACAATAGCATAAGAAATGGGATTAATGTGTAGGCAGGTTCTTGTATTCCTGGGTCTCTTGCAGGTGGTCAGACTAGACAAGTTCTGATCTCCTTCGATAGGCAGATCCAAAGCTTAGGGCCCAGAACTGGAAACGTCTTCTTAGGTCCCAATTCTGCTCCTATTTAAGTCAATGGCAGAACTCTCACTGATTTCAATAAGAGCAGAATTGGGCCCAAAGAAATTGGCCCACAATGGTAACTAATCTCCTCTGGGTTCATTTTCTCCAGCAGCTCTTAATGGCATTATGACAGTGTGCTAGCCTGGACATGGACACTTACCGTTTAGCATTTGTGTCGATGACGATCGGCAGGTAGTCCATGACAGCTATGTATACAAACTGTTTTGCATCATCGATAACGTTGTATATAGCTTCAATATCCAGGACTCTGTCCTTTGGGCAGAAGAGTTTAGGTGAATTCTGTGAAGGCAAAAATTAAAATACTGCATTTAAAATACGGGGATAGAAATTTTTCTCCTCCCCTCATACCTCCTACGATAGCAGGTACTATTCTGAATTTTAGTAGAGAATATTAACTATACCTTTACCTGTTCTGCTGGAATACTCAAACATACAAAGAGTTATTTTCAAGGCTTAGTTTTTTCTTGAAAACTTCATCATTTAGATATAAGCGGGTAGAACGCATACAGCACAAGCTTGAAAGCAGTGCAGAAGCTCTCATTGAAGTTTTCACATTTTGAATAATTCTGTTGCAAAGAGTTCCAGGACTGGTTAGTGTCAGATGGTCCTGTTTAAAGCACAACACAGTCACCATTTGCTCAGTCACTGCTGCAGGGAGATGCTGCAGTTTTGCAAGAAGCTTACCTTAAAACCTAGCTTCAAGTATGGAGTAGCTCTGTACCTGGCACTGCGCCTAGGGCAGTGGGGCAGCCAGGTGAAGACCTGCCAGAATCACCCATCTACAGCAGAGAGGCCAGGGAGCTTCTGCTCTCCTGCCCAAGCAGAGAGAAGAGGTGGAGCTGCTGCCGCGCTGCTCACAGCTCCTGAGAGCAGAGGCTGCTAAAGGTCGGTCGCAGAGCACGGGCAGGAGCCAGTTACTTACAGCCTGCTGCTGCTGCATCACCTCACCTTTGTTATCTGCAGGGGGGGCATCCAGACATCTAGATGACTATGTTTTCTTTAGGCGGGGTTCTTTTTTTTTTTTTTTTCCTTCTATAGAATACCTGTCACTTTAGTGCCTTAATCCTTGACTGGTGCTAAAGATTTACTACAGATAAAGAAGTTAGTAAAATATGAGAAAATTAACAGTAGCAAGATTTCAAGACCAATATTCCGGATGCATTCCTGAACAGTAAGAAAAACAACCCAGACCTCCTAGGTTTTATCAGCCAGTCTGGAAGATGATTTTGTTGCTAAGCAACATCACAGCCACGATTCCTGACTCTTAAGAAAAAAAGTTCAATGACTTAACGTTGTCCTTGTTGTTTTACACAGCACAAAGGTGGAAAGCAAAATACATAAAATACATTTTTCAAAGAATAAATTTGGACTCACAAAGAAGTGTAAAGTGATTGTTTTAAACATACTTGATAACTAGTATCTGAAACATAAAGAGGCTATTGCACGATTCTTATGCTCAATATTTTCTTGAACAGAAATTCTAAGCTATAGACAGAACAGCTAAAGAACAAAATTGTTAATGCATTCTCATTTTCAGATGCATTCGCTACAAAGACCAGAAAGCCAAAGATACTTAGAAGAAAAACATTGGTTCTACCTGTAACGCTTGCATTACCATTCCACTAGTTTGCTTGTGGTATGGGCGACCCACTCTGGTCATTTTAGTACTTTCTTGATATTAGCTGGGCAGTACTTCATGTGCTGATGAACACCTGCCTGGCACGTCTCTAACTAACAATGAGGAAGTGAGACGTGTTTCCTAACAGTGTGTGGTTTGATGGTCACTGTCTCCCTCCATACTAGCAAGGCCTCTAACCATGTCAAAGCACATGTCACATTGGTGATACACTGTGTGATAAAGATCCTTGCTTTGCAAGATCTCTAAATTCCTTCCTTGCCCTACACAGTCCTCATGCAGTAGCTATAAGGAACTAATTCAGACAAGCCCATTCAGATAGGTTCAGTAGTAGGTATGTGCCCTTCACTGTGAGCAGTTTTTTCTATGGCATCAGAACAATATGTCAGAACAAAGTATGTGGAAGTCGTTCAGTTACATTAAAGCCCATTTTGCAGCCTCTTCATGCAGAAGGAAAGTTACTTTTTTTGGTATGATAGATATCCTAGTAACCAAACTGGCTGTGACTACATATTCAGGTAGCTCCTGGTATTGGACATAGCTGATCTGAGCTTCTGAGTACAGTAACTCCTTCCTTTTGTTTTCTGAATAGGATTTCAAGACAAGAGGCCTTTGTCTCCCACAGAAAAGGAGAACACATCAGAGGGAAGAAGTGCACATTCTGCCAACTGCATGCAGAAGAGCAATTTCTGTAAGAGTCTCTCTCCACTTTTCCTTGTCTAGGATTCCATGTCCCTTAAAGTTGGCCTTGCCCAGCTTTCATTATTGTGCACCCTTGCAGGAATACCTTTCAGCAGGATTTCTCCATTTCTTACAGATTTCTTAGAAAGGAGAAGGAGTTTGCATGCTAGTTCCAATAATGACAACTAGTTCAGGTGGAATTAATTTTAGAGCTACTCGGCTGTTGAAGAGTAAGTTTTCTAATTTAAACTAGTCTAGGGACTAGCTTAAACTTAAGCTAACAGAAACTAGCTTAAGACTCTCCAAAATCAATGGAAGTATATGTATCTTAATAAAACTATTAATTTCTGGCTGTCTCGGGCACTTCCAGATTTTCAGTCATTTCACTTTGGAATAGCTCTTTGTCTCTTGAATGACTAGGAGTGTGAAAATCCTGGACACCTGACTTTTCCATGTCTCTCCCACCAGGTGAAGGTAAACCCTGCCCCATTTGACTGTCTGCACCAACATCTTGTGCTAGTGGCTCATACAACTTGTGTGCTACATACCTTGCATTGTTTTAGACTTACCTGGCAATAAAATGGTGGGGTTTTCACCTTGTTTTATGCAGAATGGTAAGTAACTTTTTATCATCTTCAGTATATTCCTGATTTTGAAGTTTCTTTTTAACTCACACAATTATCTCCAAAATGAAAGATACTCTATTTTTCATTATCTCTTATCAGTGTGTGTACTTATTTCCAGTTTTGCTACATCACTTCTGAGATGGATGACTGTTCCATTTCTTCCCATTAAAAATGCACACAGTGCTTCCACAGGGACTGCTACTTGAATTTTAGAAGTTTTAAAATACCATTTAAAAATAAAAGTAGATAGTGTTCTACAGAAGCATGAATGCTCTCAAGGGAACAGCGAAGAGGATCAATACTTAGAAATAACATGGATAAAAATCCAAGTTATGATATCAAGCTTATTATATATCATTTTAGATACCTGATTTACAATCTATTTACTCCAGGTCATTCACCTTATATCCACTAGTGTAAATAAATCAGCTAATTTGAAAGGCCTCCCTATCATTTTCTGAATGCAAGAAGAAAAGTGAAATTTACAGAGATGGAAAAAGAATAATGCACTCATTCTCCAGCAGTTTTCAGACCTGTCAAATCGCATGTCACAGAAATCAGAGTGAAAAAAATATAGTGTGATATGTTTTCATCTGCACCATAAAATAAATGATAACACTTTTTAAAAAGCTTTTGACTATTGAAGTAACCACTTCCCCAGGCAGCAGAGTGATGCATAGGTGACAACCATAGTGGTTTTTTCTCTGTAGCTGAGTTTCCAGTCACTTGCATGAGTCTCATTGTTAATAGCTGCTTCTGGCTAAGTACATGGCAGTAATGTGCATCTTTTTCAGCTAGGGCCAATTGAGAGAAATGCTTAAGTACAGGCGTAAGCTATACCACATATGTTCCTATTAATGATAATTTCCATCAGTAGTCCTTTTTTTAAATATTAGAAAAGAAAATAGAAGATAGAAAAGCAGAGGGACTCAACTGTAGAAGTAAAACTCCTTTTCTTCAGCTAATACGTCAGAGAGAACACAACAATGTAATGGACTTTATGCAGGGAACTGAAAATCCGTATCAGTGAAGAGATAGTTGATTTTTTTTCATGCATGCTACTGAGACCTACCTAACCCAGTCACACCACTCTTTTTTTTAATAGAAGAGACTGTTAGGAGAATAAGCAGATGTTGTATTTCAGGCATTCCAAAAGTCTGATGAGATAAATAAGATTCTTCCCTTCCCTCCCTCCCTGCAATTCATTTCAGAACTTACCGACACAAAAGCTTCTGATTTAGTCTCATTCAGCTGCAGTGTCAGTTTATTCTGAGTATCGTACACTCCATACAGTCTCTTAGACCAACTTGGAGGTATTTTATTCTTGTATTTTAATGAACTGTACAGGGCAAATATCCTTTGTAAATCCAGGACGAGGCAGCTGCAGTTGTATACGATGACGCCAAGTTCCTTCATCTGTGAAATTAAAAGTTCATATTATTAGTGATATTTTGGCTGAGGGTTCTGTGGAAATAGGCAGTAAGAACATCAACAGTTTCTGAAGGGTACCTTGTACTCAGCAGTATTACTGTCAACACTGGAACATCCATAACAACACTTTTTGCAAAGGCATAAGCTAAATTTTCAAAGTCAAAAGCAGGCAAAAGCTCTAGCAGGGCTTGTATGTGCAGTGTGTGTCGCAGCCGCACACCCTGATAGAACACAACACACCTGGCAGATGGACATAACTCCAGAGAGATGCCCGTTTATCACAGGCACCATTTTTCCTGTAGGTGTTGCTCAAGACTTACTACTTCTGGCTGGGGTGTTTTTTATTTTTTATTTCTTTCTTGTTTACAGGAAACGCATCCTCTCTGCTAGGTGACAGTTTCTTACTTCAGAAACAATTTATCTTCTCTGACTTGTGGAAAAGCTGAAAGCAATGAACTTAAGTTATTTCTTGGCTGAAGAAGAAATATGATGCTTCAGTTTCCAATACAAGGATGAAAAACAGGTGTTTAATGCTCTGAGTAGCTAAATTGATTGTGCAATTATACGCAGCATGATCCAGTATACAGAGTACAACCAGTTATGACACAAAAAGGTTCGATTCTCAGCTCCGCCATTGGAACAGTATCTCACTAAGGTACATCAGAGTTCTGATTGTCAGTTCCTTCACTTGTGAAAAGAGAGACAGTGAAGCACTTCGAAAGCATCGCCGTTCCCACAAGTAGAAGTATGAGGAAAACTAGCCCAAAGAAATACAGATACTATGGTACAATTAAATGCCTTAACCTTAACAGCCTTCCGGCTCCATTTAACTGAAGGCATGTCTCCTGATTATCCTAAGTCTTGGCTTGGAGAGATCTCATTAACTACAACTGCCCAGTACTTCTGGTGTTGATAGAATTTCACTTATAAGTGTATTTTCTGGATTCTGTAATCACAGTGTTAACACACACACCCTCTCTCCCTTCTATTGCTTTATATCATCTCAGGAAAGCACTGCTGCAGGCACATATGCTGTTGACCTCTCATTATCTACATTTCACACTAGTTCAACCGTCTCCAAAAATCAAGTAGACAACCTGCATGTACCTGTTGGAAAACAGTATGTAGGATAAATATTTAAAGGACCTATGCTGTTTTTCTGCAAGCAGACTCTCTTGGTAGCATGTCTCAGAGGTCTCTCTCTCATGATGAAGAAGTAAGGAGG
Organism: Oxyura jamaicensis; assembly: GCF_011077185.1. Taxonomy (NCBI): domain Eukaryota; kingdom Metazoa; phylum Chordata; class Aves; order Anseriformes; family Anatidae; genus Oxyura; species Oxyura jamaicensis. Next base: position 37,530,060 of record NC_048895.1, on the reverse strand, counting down.
ATGTGAACTCCCCTGCATGTTTATCCATTCAGTGACACCAAAAATTCCTCGTTGGTTTCATTCCTTCATATGAGTTCTCCACAATCACATGGGGATAGTTTCTGGTAGGGACGTGTCTTTCTGTAAAGCCTTTGCGAACTCTGAACCCACGTTGTTCCTGCACAGCTCTCCCTGACTATAGATGAGAAACACTGTATGAGTGGGTAGAGGAAGGGAAGCGAAGGGTAGAGTTGAACCTTTGCTCTTTTTTCTGTACTCTTTCTCAACAAATCCCAATATCTGATGTGAAAGAAACATGATAGGTGGCAGGTTTTTTTTTTTATTATTATTTTTTTTATTTCCCCTTCCCCCCCCCCCAGGAACATTACCTAATATTCTTACTGCCTAAGTATAAATATTCCATTAGCTTCTTTCATTTAATTTAGAAAAAATACAAAATACCGCTATTAGCTGACAACCTGCTATTTCTGGGTAGTTGGACAACAGACTACTCACTGCACTGCAGCCTTTCTTTTATGAATCAGCTGGTAAATTTATTTTGATGATAGATATAAATTATTCCATGCTGTGCCCAGCATCCTAGTCAGACAGTCTATTGGGAACAACATATTTGACTTTTTTCCCCTGGGTGCTGGTATATTTGGGGACACTCGGCATTCTGTTTAAGGCCATCCTGGTCCTCCACGCACTGTTTGTCTCCAAACATTTTTAACTATACGCTACCTCTGTTTTCACTGTGTATCGCCAATACCGCTCTCTTAATTGCCAGGCATGCCATTGCAAGGGACTTACTAATAGTATTCTGTTACATGTATCTGCATAATGTGGTTTAATTGGCTTTTCATGGCCGTTACTTCATTCTGACATAATTACGTGGTTGCAGTTTTCCTTTCATTTATCAGTCCCATTATTACTAGCCCACTTTATCCCTTCCACTAAAAGTAAAGATAAAACAATGTCCTAACAACGCGCCAGAAGCTGCCAGCCTTGCATCCATGTGTGCAGCTCTCCTGAGAGGAGGAGAGCTTGCAGTGTCCTCTCCCTGTCAGTGCAATAGAGGATTGCCCTTCCACCTAGGTGCTTCTCCCCATGGGGAGGTAAGGAGGAAGCCCAGGGCATTAGCAGTGCGTTTCAGTGCAGTTTGGCAGGCCACTGCACAGCCCGGTGCAGCTCCAGTATAGCTAGGCCTTGCGTGGCCCCTGGACAGGGCCAGCCGCAGCAGCTGCTGGGCACCCCAACGAAGGCCCCGCACTCCCCACCCAAATCACAGGGTGGAGCGACGCCAGTTCGAGAGACAGCACAGCCCTGAACCTTGGCTTCCCACCGTGTGACATCTCTTGGCTGGCTTCCCTGGAGGCAAGCGCTGGTCAGAGCTTTCCCTGCTTCTGAAGCTGTGAGGAGAGCTCTCCCCCACTTGGGTGGTCCGTTGTACAGACTGCGCTCCTTTCCCTATCCAGGAAAACAGCTACGCTCTCCACACAGCTTTATGGACTTAAGTTCAAATTTGCAAGAACTTGGGAAGTAGATTGAAAGTTACCAGAAGAGGGCAGACAGCGACTCACATGCTTATTGTGCAGAGCTCATTTCCTTAGGAAACCAGGTTAGATGGCAGTCTCTTGGCTCCTTACGGTCTGGTTCAAGTGCCACTCACCTTACAGCACAAAATAAACAGCACAAACAATGCACATTTGTATGCATTAAAACCCCAGCCTCCTTCTCCCTCATGGAACAGCCCTAAGTAGGTTTGGAAACCAAAAAAATGTGCTGCTTCAGAAGCGTCTTCCACACCGAGCCTATTTTTACTCCCATACTCTGAGGTGAGGCAAGACTGCTCTTTTTCCAATTAATCACAAAGCCTATCATCCTGGAGGCATTTCAGAGAGTGGGCTGCAAGGATGTGGTGGTGACAGATTTAGTACGAAGGGGTATGTCATCTAGATAAGGGAGAATATTTTCTCTTCAGTTTGAGAGCTGCTGTTATTACAGACTTTTTTTTTTTTTTTTTTTCCCAAACAGTCTCAGAGAAGAAGCAAAAAAAAGACTTACATTGAAAGACATTGAAAGAATCAAAATCTTAGTGTCAGTCCCTGACTGACTTCCAGTGACTGAAACCTGTGGCTAAGCATCATCAGAGATACATTCTATGGTAAAATCCTCCAGGGAAAGAGCTCATAAAGCAAGGAAAGTATTTCTTCATCTTGAGTTTTAAAAGCAACTTACCCAGTAATGAAAGCATCAGTGAAAAATTAAAGTGAAGAAGGTCTCAAGAAATCAAAACCTTAATTAGTCTTAAGGAAGATAATTCTGGAATGAAAATACTCGCAAATTTGATTGCCTCGAAATGGAACTAAAATACATGGATGTGAATGTCACAAAGTTGCTTGTGAGTGACATTTTCAGAGTATGTGTTGAGATCTGGGGACTGGAATGGTTTCCTGGATAGGGAATTCTGAGTCCTCTTTTTTCCTTTTTGTTAACAGCTGTGAGTGCACTTCTCAAAGAATGAAAAACACTGGAGCAGGTTTTCCTTGTTCTTTCCCATGCCATTTCCATTTGTGCAGAGCAACTATTAAAGGCTACCGAATCAACATTAGTCTTTCTTGCCAGTAAGTGCTTTTTTAAGCTACCAGGAGTGAATGGTTAACAAGGACTCAAGAAAAAATGAGTGGCTTAAACCCACCGTATAATGATGCTCTACCTACAGAAACCAGTTAAGCTACAAAAAAATAATAAATATGGTCTAGCTAGGAAAATGATTTTTATCACAAGAGGGTGAATGCCTTACTAGACTGGACAAACAGCAAGATTTTGCTAACAGAAATTTCTGCTTATTCTTTTCTCTTTTACATTTGTGGGCATCAAATACAAAAGGAGAAAAAGGGAAAGAATTTAAACCTCTACAGGTGTGGACCGTCACACTAAGTTCCATAAACTGAGAAACAGTAAGACTTTGCAAATACATTTGGATCATGGGTCAGGGTGGCGCATTATGTCCTTCGCCTGCACTGCACAGACCAGACAGTATGTTCTATATTTACCTTGGGATACACTCTAGGAAACAACCCCACTGTGTAGGCAAGGTACTATCTGACCTACATAAGAGTGGCACAATCTGGTTCACAGCTTGTAATATCTGTGTTCTGGTAAATGTAGCAGGAGTCTTCAGAAAATTCCTTATTCTAAATTCCTAAATTATTCTAATTCCTTCTTCTAAAAAATGTTTTTCATGATTGCTCACTCTTGAGCCCAATCATTAAAACACCGTGCAGCTCTCCTGAGGCATTAACTGCCATTTGCCCAAAATGCCAGGTGCCAGGCATCCATTGCCTGTGTTAGAGAAACACTGGATTAACTACAGGTAGTCTACCGAACACTAAATTTACTCAGTAGACCTTTTATATATAGGATTGTGTGTGCATTTGCCACCTGTCTGCCATTTGCCTGTGCTTGAAAATGTGTTTCATTATCCTTTCAGACCTGTGGAGTTTTTAATGACCAATTTCCAAAGGAATGACTGAGCAAAACCAGAATCCCAACACTGTAGGCTAACAGAGTAACAAAAAGCATGCTGTACTGATGCATCAATTACTAAGGTTTGAAAAGACCTAAGAATTTCTAAAGCTTCTAAACAAAAATAATAGACAACACATTAATTACTACCTGAGAGCAGGCCACATACATTTTTCAGGGATACACCCACTATTTCTTTATAAAACATGCTATAAACACGTGGTTAGCCTGTGCTCCAAACTCAGTTCCTTTTCACTTGGTTACCAGCACCACCCATCCCCTACTGCACACCTCCCTCCTTTTCATCTGGTACCAGTTAATGCTGAGCGAATCTTTTCAAATCATAGCTAGCATCATCTTAAGGCTGCCTTCTACACGGCTGTTCGGTACCTCCCGCCAAAATCTGCTGTGCGGGTACGTGGCCAGACACAAGCGACACCGGCATGGGAACCCCTAGAGGGGAAGGGTGCTGGGAGGGGAGCGACCATCGCCACGGGAGAGATTTGAGAAAGGTAAAAGCATTTTGTGTGTAGTAGTGTTTGATGGGACTGTTGTAGCAGAGTTGGCTGCAACAGGATTACTGGAGCGGTGCTCATCACAAATTCATTAGTTGTAACAGACCCCACTCAGATAGCTGCCACCATGACGTACAACAAAAATGCAACCCAACTCTGAAGAGGCTGTGAAGGCTGCAGCACAGCCTGCCTCTCTCACAGAACAGATGCAGGTATTAGAGCCCCAGGATAGCAAAGTACGTACCTCAGCTAATGCTTGTGCATCCTGAGCCAAAACACTCCCTCTATGCTTGGCTAGTAATACAGCGCTGAGGCTTCACAGATTTGTTACGTTAAAAACAAAAGATAAAATTCAGGGAAATCCAAATCCAGCACAGTCGTGCTTCCATTTTTTCCTTCCACATTGATAAGAACATGGGACCTATGCTACTGTTGGGAAATAATAGATTAATACAAACGGCAAAGCACTATATTCTCAGATGGTGGGAAAAACTCTGTCTCACTTAAGCTATCAGACAGAAGTGTAAAATTGAAATTTACAGCATCTGTGGATGTAAAAAAATTGTCTAGAGCAAAATGAATTTTCTTAACTGAGTTCCCTGTTATTCTGAAAACCTTGGCATGCTTTTGATTATTATTTAGGAATTCAAACATTAAATTTTGAAATTAATTGTTACAATGATACTGTTGTTCTGTTTTCTGTAGGCAATTTTATTGAATAAATGGCATTTTGAAATTCCTAGAATTTAACTCTTAACCATTCTCCAGCAAATCACCTTGCAAGACCTGTACACGGCTCTCTCTTGTGCCTGGCCTACATCCCACAATTGCATAGGTGGCACCAGAGTCTTCAAATGTTACCACATAATCTTCTGAGACTAGCTCTCCTGGGTGGTTTCTTTGCCAAAATATAATACTTAGAACAACAACAACAAAGTCTCAACAACACCTTTGGAAAGGTTAACAGCTTACAGTCCTATACAAGTTAAAACACTGAATCATAAGAAAACAGATAAATAGAGCTGCGGTCTAATATTTGTGCCCAGGTACTGTACTTGCACATTACTGAGAATAGGACATTCAAGTTTCCGCAAGGTCCAAATGTAGGTTAAAAAACAGTTGATGAACAATAATAGAATCACACAGGACATACAAAGTCAAGAGTACGTTTAAGAGTGTGTAGCTCACCCTTGAAACTTGGACAGTAGCAAGTTTATCCAAGTTTAACGCTCTTACTAGGAGAGCAAACGGGAGCTTTACCACCATCGCACTGACAAGGGCATTTTAAAAATCGTTGCACATGAAGAGTCTTTCTAGGCTCATGACTTTCTAAAGACTACCACAGTAAAGAAGAAAATATTACCAAGCTATATGAAAGACAATATAACCAGCCCCCTGAAGGCATTAATAACCCTCCTTTCTGTAGAAGGTTTCAGTAGCATGCAGTAAAGCCACGTGTTCAACTACTAAAAGTGAAATACTGAGTAGGTGCTGATTCAGTATCTACAGCCCATTGCACATCTGCATGAAATAGAGATGTGGGGGAAAAACAAATACGATCATGTAATTAAAGATAATTGCAGTACCCATCCACAAAGTAAATTAAAGTTTCAGAGACTTTTTTTTTGGTGTGTGTGTGTCATTTCTGCACTTTGGCAGCTTTAACATACTAATTCTGTATTAGAAGAATTCTGCCTAAATAATTCTTTAGTTTTATTTCTTACTGAAGTAGCTTTCTGAACTGGTAGAATTTCACATGCACCCATACCATGGCCCAGTCTGGGAACATCCCAATTCTGTGTTGCTCCTGGTCCAGGTTTTACTCCAAGTTGCTCACTCCAGTGACAAGCCAGTGCCCACCCCCAACAATGTTACTATCCAAGGCTAAAGGTTAATTCTCCATCATCTGGGTTTTAAGGGATTTGAAGATAATTGGCAGACACATTTCTACTGAACTAGAAAAAAGATCCCTTCCACTTGACATCAAAATAAAGTCTCAGCCTGAGCTGGGAACTTGATCCCATCAGTGAAAATGGAAAACTGTCATTCAAGTCACTGTGCTGAAAATAAACCTCAACACGTGACCGAGGAGAGAGAATGCATTCGATACACAATGCACACAGCATTTGCACTGAACGTCGGTATAAAGCCGTGACGTGCTCTCACAAAAAGAATGGAAGGGACTTACAGATGGACCAGCTGTGCCCTGATAACGTGCATTTGAATTGGCAGCCACTATGCATTCACTGGTCTTTTAATTCTCACCTTCAGCAAGTCCATTTGATTTCGGTCTGTGGGTCTTGCCAATTGAAAGTTCCAGGGAAATTGGAACTTCATACATTATTTTTACTTTTATTTCCTAACGGTAAAAAGCTGCTACAATAAGGCATAGGAGATAATTCAAAAGTTGCTAATTTTTGTGTCCAGTTCCTTTTTTTTTTTTTTTTTTTTTTTTTGCTGGTCCACACACAGGTCAAGAACGCAGAATTGCACAGTGGTTGGTGCTCTACTAATCGCCACTTCACCTTACATTCAGTAGGTGGCCCTACCATTATTTTGCACAGCATCCTGATATTAGGGAAACTATGCTCACTAACAGTTCAGCATTTCATTTCTGCTGAAAGATACTACCACAGAGAGGCAGAACAAAAGAGGCATGCAAATGAAGGAGGGCTTTCTTTAAAATGGCATGGCTTAGAGAGAACTTTGTGGGGAAGAGATAGCAACGCTGCTTCAAAGCAGAAAGCGAGAAATCCCGTGTCCTTGCCACATTAGAAAACAAAACCATCACAATTTTTATTTCAGCCATCTGCTCATGGATAAAGAACATCCATCAAAAACACATGCATTCATACAAACAGAATAAATAGCAATTGTTTAAATCATGGACCACTGTGTGGTGATGCTCACATAGAACCCAGCGCCGAGAGTTTGGGCTTTGCTGCTGCTGTTGATGATGCTCACCAACAAACCATGCGCGACACATCGCTACTTGTCAGAGAAAGCCAGAAGGCAGAACTGAATCAGTTAAAAACTCCTTGCTATATACTCCATCAGCATAATTAATATCACTTGGCATAATCACAGCCTAATTTATCATTTTCAAATGACTTTTCAGTTTACAGTTTCATTACCCCCTCAAAGCAAGCACAAGTATCTCTTCAGGGAAAAACCAAACTTGCAACTGCAAGAAACCATTTTGCCAGAATCACATTTGATTTATTTCTTGTTTTACTGTAGGAAATCTAATTAATGTGAATTCTAATTTGATTCTGTTTCTCTTTTCAAATGCAGTTTTTGTTCCTTATATTAAAGAAAAACACAGGCTAGGAAGAAAAGGGCCACATTGTGCTGGCCTTCATTTCACTGCTGGCAAGCTGCAGCACATTTCGGTGCTGGTGTCGCTCATGAAATTCAACAATTCGTTACCTCACTGGAACCATACAAAATTAAAAGGTGTTCTGAAGGAGCCTGCTAGCTTCTGGAAAAGCCTGGAATCTCCTTTACTGCACACACGCGAATACATCTCGCTGCCTCTCCTGCATCAGGGCCTGTATCGCCCTCCTGTCAGCCCTTATCTTGCAGCCTCCTCACGCAGCTGGAAATCACATCACAAGCTCTTAGTATTTGTTCTCATCCTCAGCAGTGCTGCAAGGGGCAGCCTCCCTATGTCTTCTGCTGTACAACACTGAGAGGAGAGCACAGAGGACTGGCCTCAGAATAAAGGCAGTATTTATCTAAACCTTTTCTCCCAAAGCGCATGGTTCTTTGGGGCTTTCAGATTCGTGGGCATCAGGGAAATGCAGCAGCACGCAGTTGACTAATTGGATGCATTATTTATAACATCTCTGACACACACAGAGGGTTTTCATTTTACATACCGAACAGAGATTGGTGGCAGGCGTGCCGTGGACACAAACTGGGACAATGACATTACGTATGAATTACTGCTGTAACTGTTCAGCCTTGCCAGGCTACCTGATCAGACTTAGAAACCTCTTCCCTTGATGTCAATGGAGGGCCAAAGGCTCTAACTTTTGAACCTTGATTAAATGAAGTGCACAGGACCTTGAGGTAAGCTAGAAATCCAACCAGTTTAGTCAGGTAATTTGGCAAAATATTACACTGGCAGACCCAGGATAATGGCTAGCCGATACAAGAATGTGTTTCAGAAATCCATGTTTGCTCTTTGTTCATATTCTTTTTTAGTAGCCAGTTTACTCTTTTTGGTTGCTTCAACAAAGAAGCAATCTCCACTGTAAAGATGTGGGCCTGCTATATTCTCCTAGGAAGAAAACTTGGAATTAAATTCATGTATCATATTCCTGTCTCCTGACCCTAACTGCAGAACACATTGGTGCACGTTGCCTTAGTTTCACTGTGTTCCACTTACATTTGGGTCATCTGAAAAGCCTCTTGGTACTTGGTGAACTGGATTCAGCTGAGGTGTCAGCTGGCTGCCACTACATAAACAAATAGTAATAGTGCATGCTGTGTCTATAGCATCATGGAAAGGGGGAAAATAAATCTGTTTAAGGAGAAAAAACGGATCATGACCTATCTCAAACATGGCAGATGTAACCCTATATATGTAAAAGTGCTTTTTTTTAATAATGTTGTATAACAGCTCATGTAAAAGAAGAGAAATACTGTGTCAAAGATGTCAGAGATCAAATATGCTAACAAAAGCATAATAGCTACTTAAATAGCTCTTACATGAGTTAACATTGAACAGAATGAAGAAGAAACAAAAACCAATTGTGAGAACATTCAGTCTTAATGCCACTGCTGCCTGCAATGTGGGGTAATAATCACTTTATAGGAAGAGGAAGGAAATACCTGAAAAGATACCTGAGAATATGTTACTCCAATTCAGCATCAACACTCATAGTCTGAAAACTGGAAGATTTTTTTTTTTTCCTCACATAATTTCTATTTGAGTTGTTATGGCACATATAGAGATAAGGTAATAAAATTCCAGTCACAAAGATGATAAAGATGCTTCCGATACACTATGCTAATAAGCAGAATGTACATCACGAAACTGTTTTGTGTTCTGGTGTATGTACATGGTATATGCACGTGCTGTACCCATGCAGCAGAGCTACACACAAAATGGTTTGCTAACCACAGAAATGTACCATACCATTATATTTGAAAGAATGAAATCATTTATATTAAATCATTATATTACAAAACATTAAAATATTTACTTTATATATTATTGTTTTATATATAAAACAATATTTACATCATAAAATAATAAAGTAAAATAAAAGATAATAAAAATATATTAAATCATTATATTACACAAATTTCCCTAATAGAGGAATTCTCACGACTAGTGATACCTCCTGAAGACGCCCCTCACACTTTTGTTTGCCCGTGCTGCCCCCCCCCGTGCACCTTCCTCAAGCAGCGATTCAGTTTGCCACAGAGCAGTTCCAGGCAAACATGAACGATTTTGCTGCTTTCGTGAGTGCTGTTTACTTCGCAATGTTAAGAAAGGTGCCTGCACGATGGCTTCCAAATTAGGCCTTAATGTTTGTGAAGACAGTATCAAAATCTGAACAGGTTTAGAGGTGCCGTTAACTCTGCACATTCATGTGGAAGGACTGCTTTGTCACAATCTATTTTGTTCTGCTTGGCAACTTGTGTATATAGAAAGATGAGGTTTTACGCTGCACTTCAGAGCCATTATTCCTTTCACAGAATGCCTGAAATGGTTGTCCTTCCTTGCCATACTCCCGGAGATCTATGGCCCTGTATTTCAGCCTGATTTACTGTGTCTTTTTCACAGGACAATACTAAACCCAGTTTTCCTTGAAAGGTTCCGCTGTTAAAATGGAAGGTGGCTGGGCTGCTGCAATGGGGAACCTTTAGGGGTTGAGGCAGTTGTGAACGAAGGTGTTTGTCTAGAAGGGAACTCTGTGCAATACCAAAGTACACACGCGTGGGTGGAACCACTGACATACCGGGAATATACATTCATGATTATTTTAATGTTGTTATTTTAATTGTTTACTTGAACAAGGCTGATCTGATGGGGTATGCTAATAACTAATCCCTCTGAGAGGAACCCGCCTCCATTCATTAACATCACTGACCAAGATTAGTTGCCAGCAAGTTGTTGTGGGAGATGACAGAACAGGCTGTGGTGCATTAGCTCCCCCCGCAGAGATTCAGCTGGGTTTTAATGAACAAGTTCTCCTTCAGCACAACATCAATCACATCCCCGGGAAAGCAGGGAATTTACAGCCTTTCTTCCATCCACATAAGTCCACTTATTTCAGACTGTACCACCGGCTGTTGAGCTTGGTGCTGGGACCACTGGATCTGAGTGTACAGCCTGTCACGTTGTCTAGGACAGACAACGTGGCTGTAGACCTCATCGGTCTTTAGAGCTATGACTCTGGAGGCGTCTACCCCTTGGATGCTGAACTCTGGCTGTAGCTTCACATGAGCCAGCCCCAGCACAGACACGCAGCACAAACACGTTTGCTCTGCTTCTGTAATTTGGCTTGGACTGGAGAGCAGAGGTGCTCAGGCAGCTGCTGCCCCGCTTTGCACAGACGGCCAGCAAGCTGTGCCAGCGTGGACACCGCACAGCCCCTCTAGCGCAGAGCCTGCAGGAATACACCCTACCTTCTCAGCACGTCTCGCTATTCCAGGGTTTCTTAACACAGAGGAAATGACAGGACTTGCACTTGTAAATGTGCTTGGTTGCAGGGTCTATGAACTCAAGTTGAGCCCAGTTTGGGGCAGTCTGCTTTACTGTTCACTGCAGACAGGCCTTACGGAGACTTGCTGGAAACAGCTCTCACCACAGTGAGAGTTTATTTTTTATTTTATTTTTATTTTTATTTTTTGCCTCTTCTCAATAGTTTAACTCTTAGGCTACTGAATTTTATCTCTTAGGCCTTGACTCCTGCAAGCACTTCTCAGCAGTACTGTCAGTTCACCACCCTGCTTGCCTGTTTGCTTCCGGACAGCAGCAGTGGGACCTTAAAGCTGCCTCCAGGATAGTTGTCTCGATGATTTCTCTGTCTTCATGATGGCATACAGTGTACCCTGCTGAGATCCTGCTTGCCTGCTGTTCCTGCATGCTTCTAGAACCTACCCAAAGCTCTCAAGCTCGATAATCCTAATGCACGGATATTATTTGTCAGGTATCTGAGGGACCACACACAAATCAGAGCCAGAGACGCTCTATTTACAAAATATTCTCTGACTCTTAGTTTTGAAATGTAGTAATGACATGGAGAGTATTAGAAAGCAAGCAAACGATTATGAGGTTATATTTTACTGGAGAAAGAAACATTTTTTGGACTTCAGAGCTCCAACTACCTGAGTATCCCACAAAGTTTTTTAAAGAAATTACTATCTGTTCAAAGTGGATGTTTCATCATGTTGTTCTGCAGGCTTATTTTTCACTGATTTATCCAATGTATTACTGACTACTGCTATGGTAGGTAAATCTGTTCTACTCAACTTTCACAACAAATTTAAAAAAAAAAAAAAAAAAGAGAGAGAGAGAAAAAAAAATAGGTATCTAATGGAAAAGGCCAGAGAGTGATGAGCATGCTCCTACAGTCAACAGAAATCAAATAAAAATATGCAGCAAGCTGGGGTTTGCCCTGTCTGACACTAAATGCAAAGACAATGCATATGACGCACGTGGGAATAGAGCAAGACACGAGGAGAACTATGCTAAAAGGGAATGCTGCCCCACTCAGGAGGTAACGCCCTCCTAACACCTCACAGCTGGGGATCGGCTCTGCATCTAGAGGAACCAGCAAAGCCAGCAGAGCACGGCAAGTGTTTTTGGCTTGAAGGGCAGGGAGAATACAGAGCCCCAGGCTGTTTGCACTCACTTGATCACAAAACCAGAACCCACAGAAGTAAGGAGGAACTGAAAGCACTGCCAGGCAGCAACAGAAATGCACACAGCACAGCAGCCACATTACCCATATTCTTGTCCGGCTTTAACCAGCCTTCTGTTTGCATTGTACATAATGCTAGTGAGAGACAAAACAGCCCATTTGCTTCACTGAGGTTCATTTGTAAGTACTGGATGGCCGGGTAATAAATTTCAAGCAGAGTAAGCCTAATGGGCAGGGCTGACTGTCCTGATCTACTGGACATAAAACAAAAACAAAACAAGTCTGTCTCAGTTAAACCAAAACACCAGGCTTCCAAAAATACAAACCCTGCACCGTGGTAAATACACACCGCGAGTTCTGCACATTTCAAGAGCAGTATGTCCCCTGCCACCTCCCCACCCAGAGAAAAAGAAGAAAGAAAGAAAGAAAAAAAAAAAAAAAAGGAAAAAGGAAAGCTGCTCTCTTGGAGAAATACATTGGTCATCAAACTATTCTACATTCGATTAAAAAGGGAGACCCTGGCCAATAGCTCTTAGCAAAAAACAGTAAATATATTTTCAGTCTGTCTTCTAGAAGACAAGCTGTAATAACTTCACAGCAGAGTTTTGACAATCCAAGTGGCTCTCTATACTGGGAGAAGTAAAAACAGAAAAGGAATTTAATTGTCAATACAGCTCTGTAATATCCACTGAGACGCATTTTCTTCACATCTTAACTCATTCACCTGTGCTTATACATCTAGGTTGTGTTTTTATCTTACCTTTATAATATTAGCTAGTTTTGGAAATAATCCCATTGAAGTCAAGCGAATTAGCAGCATGAGTATTTTCAGGATTGGATCACACAGCTAATAACATACCCAAACTTTTTGGAAGCAGATATTCTCTGTTAAATACGAGGGATAATATTTAAGACAGAAATATGAATTGAGATGGAATATACAGATACTCTGCTGCGTGTACTTTCAGTATAACATTTATCCGGCTGAGCTTGCTTGAACCACGCTGGATGACGAAGCTGAAGGAGCCATGTTTCAAGTTATTCAACACTTGAGACTGTGCTCAATTTACTAATAGTGATATGATACTGAACACCGCGGGGACAGTAAGAAAATTAAGCAAATTATTAGAAGACGACAGTTAGGATTGGTAATGGTCTGAAGTGCACATTAGGGACAGAACTGTAGCTCATACAAGAGCAGCATTCTATCAGAGGAAACTCTCAATATAATGTTTGCTTGAGTGAAAAGACGCAATTCCACTGAATGTCAGACAAAGCATCTTATCTCAAAAGGACCAGATGCAACTTCAAGAGACTCATTTAGATAAAAGTTCAAAAAAATGACTGACTGATTATAGCATGCTTTTTGCGCTGTGCAGTTCTGTAAAGATAAGATGCAACTGTCATTAACAGAAATTGCAAATGTACAGATCCTGTCTCAGCGATCAGATTGGAGAGGCAACTCTACTATAGCAAGATTTTTGAAAACAAATGAGATCATCATTGTGTACTTTAAAGCGTACAGAAGTCCAGTACTTACTACACTGTGTTCTTATGGGACGATAATTTAGGTCACACAAATAAATAGAAAGTACAGTTTTTAAAGACACAGTTTGAGGAAATGATCATTTCCCTTTACCTGAGAGGGAAAATAAAAATAAAATGTTCCCAGCAGCATTCAAGAGCCTCATGAATTGTGGGAAAGTTATGTTTTGGATCTGTATCCCCTGAAATGGAGGCCAAGAGAAGGAGGAGGAATAATCTCAGGATGAGTGGCGTCACCTTCCAAGGGCTGCCCTTGAGCTGACAGGCATAGTCCTCCACATATACCTGGGATGAGACTATTGAGTAAAGAACTAGATAGATTTCATCCCAATGATTTTACGCCCTGAGCAATCAGAGGATTACTCCTCCAAAATTCCCACAACCCCAAATTGCCTCCAAACTTCCCTTTGTGATGCAGCTCTCAGTACTTGAGGATGCCATATTCTGCTTCCAATTTTTGTCATCTTGAAGAGACTAGGAAGAAACAGAGTTTAGGTTTTATCAGAAACTATTTGTCACAGAAGATAGGAGGGGGAGAAGGTGGTAGCGAAGAATTCTAACTACCGCTTTTGTCTCCTTTTTTCTATGTTATAAGGTGGAGAGTCTGAACAACTAAATTAAAACCCTCGGGATCTCTTAATTCAGCTCTGTCCTGTCTGGTGATAGCAGGCAAGACACACAGCAACATTTCATTCAAGTGCACTCCTGCAGCTGTCCTGCTGCAAGCTTTAGACAGCTGACTCCAAAAAACTAGTTTGTACAAAGACAAAATATTGGCTAGCCAGTTTTTCAAGGTCTTGTATTTGGGCCAGGGCACAACCACAAATCCCAAGCACAAATACAGAGAAGAGATTGAGAGCAGTCATGAGGAGAAGGACCTGGGGTGTTGACTGATGAGAAGCTGCATATGAGCCAGCAATGCGTGCCTGTGGCCCAGAAAACCAACTGTACCCTGGGCTGCATCATAAGCAGCATGGTCAGCAGAGCGAGGGAGGAGATTCTCCCCCTCTGCTCTGCTCTCATCAGACCCCACCTGGAGCACTGCGTGCAGCTCTGGGGCCCCCAGCATGAGAAGGACAGGGACCTGCTGGCAAGAGTCCAGAAGAGGGCCACGAGGAGTATCAGAGGGCTGGGGCACCTCTCCCATGAAGGCAGGCTGAGGGAGTTGGGGTTGTTCAGCCTGGAGAAGAGAAAGCTCAGGGGAGACCTCATTGCGGCCTTCCAGTACCTGAAGTGGGCTTACCGGAAAGCTGGGGAGGGACTCTGTCAGGGAGCGGACAGACAGGACAAGGGGGAATGGCTTTAAACTAAAAGAGGGTAGATTTAGATTAACTATTCAGAAATTCTTCACTGTGAGGGTGGTGAGGCACTGGCACAGGTTGCCCAGAGAAGCTGTGGATGCCCCATCCCTGGAGGTGCTCAAGGCCAGGCAGGATGGGGCTTTGGGCAGCCTGATCTGGTGGGAGGTGTCCCTGCCCATGGCAGGGGGTTGGAATCGGATGACCCCTAAGGTCCCTTCCAACCCAACCATTCTGTGATTCTTTGATTTTTAGTTAACATGCACAAAAAGTGTATCTTTTGTCTGTTTTGTTTCTCCTGAATAACTGTAGTGTTCTTTATTTCAGAAAAATTTGGATCCAATATACTTTCATTGTAAGTATGCACTAGATGGTTCATGTTTACCAATAAAAAGTATAATTTCACTTATCTATTCTACCTTCAGATGCTTAACAAACCTTTTCAGAATAATAGTCATAGCTCTGACATCTCATACAGCTAATTTGACTGTTGATTTGATTGAATAATTAGCAGAATAAATGAACAGGCAACTTATCTGTAATTATTTAAACGTAATTGATAATTCATACTTGCTACAACTCTGGTGTACTTTAGAAGTCAGTTTACCTGTAATCTATTTTGGCCCTCTTGGATATTTAATGTCTCAGGTGCATCAGGTAAAAACCTAACTCCTCAGATAAAACAGGTCACTGTTTCTATAGTGCCAGTACAGTTTATCTAATTTTCCAATTAGCTTAGATTATGTAGATACAATCACTAGTTTCTGATTAATGACCCCAAGGGATTACGAGGAACATGGAGAGGAAGCTGCCTGAAAAGGAAATGGTGTTGTGTTGTAGTCCTGCCTGGCAGCCGTCACACTTTTGAAAGCATTGCAAAGCACTGTTGGGAGTCAGCAAGAACAAATCATTGATCCTCTGCAGCACAGATGATTAGATAAACTTTTGCTATTCAAAACACCACCTGAAATAACTTCATGTAAGAAGCAAAGTCAGATAACTTTTACACAAGACCAAGCCTAATTTACCAAGAATTAATGTCTTCCTCAATAAATACAGTGGTGATGACAGCAGGTATTATTTTCCCAGTCCTCCTTCAGAGGTTTTTTTGTTGTTTGTTTGTTTTTGGTTGGTTTGTTGGTTTTGTATGTTTTTTTTTTTTTTTTTTTTTTTTAACGTAAAGAAAAATCAAATGCTTTTCTGAAATTGTACTTTGCGGTGGTGAAAAAAATCACACAAGGAATGCAACAGACACAAAGTAAACAGGGAAGATGACTGCAAATTCACACTTGCTTTTTTGTTTTCCCATAAAAAAAAAAATATGTTCTAAAGCCATTCAGCCTAATTTGGTCTGAATTTAGAACAATCAGAAGAATGAAGAATTCAAAAAATATACTGATTTAAGAGGCAACTGAAAAAAAAAAATAAATAAAATCCTCTGCTAGCAGTTCTTACACAGCTAACTGTAAGAGAGAAAGTCATGGCCCTGCTTAGGAACTTTTCCTCACCATCAGCTGAGCCACAATTTCATGTAGGATTTTGGGGGATAATCCTGTCAAGGTGTCAAAATCAAGATAGAGCAAATGACTACTTGCAGAGGATCTGGATACTGGGGTTCATTTAAGAACCAATCAGATGACACTTTTCTAACTACTTGACTATTTTGCAAGCACACTCCCTTGCTCTCTACTCCATGCTACTACCTTCCTGCAGGGAGGTGGCTGCTGGCGTGGGATGCTAGCACAGAAAGTTGAGTCTGTCCCTGCTGTGTGGTTGCTCACCATTGCTCATCCTGAGCATCACCATCCCCCTTGCCTCCATCTCCTCACAGCTCCTTGACCTCCAGGATCTTGCCCCACTTCTAGGATCTTTCCTGAAGCCAGGAACCTCACCTTATTTTCAGGCCCACTTATTTTTTATTTTTATTTTTTTCCCCGAGATCATTTCTTCCCAGCACTCCTTCTTTTTCTGGCACACCAAGACTCATTTTTTTCCTCTATCTAAGCAGTTTGTGTGCAGAAGCACAACATGTGAGCAGACTCCCAGCTGGTGGTTCTGACTTCATCTCTCTCCAGGATCTGGAGGACTCTGGATGTGCCACTTTTGTTTAACCCAGCTGTTCGTAACCAGCCCTGTAGACCAGGTAGACCAGTTACAAAGAGCATGCAGCAGGCATCTTGAGAGCTCAAAATTTGGACACTACCTCACACATACACCCATTTACGTGTCACTTGTTAGCACTCACAATTTAAACTATTTTCTAGCCTATGACACAACAGTAGTCAATATTGGCCTGATTCCACTTCCAGTGAAGACAATCGGATTAATTTTTACTTGTTTCAATAACGTTCCATAATAGAATTTTCCAAGGGCTGGTTATTGCACATAAACATATTTTTCTGAAATGGTTCAGTTAATCCATTACGGTTGTTTGCCCACTGGATTCAATTATTCATGTGTGAATAATAAAGCTTTTCCAAAAATGTTGTTAGCAATGAAGAGCTCCAGAAGTGTATTTCAGACTGATTAGAGGTTCTGTTTGTACTACAGACCTCACGTTCCTTAAGAGAATTAAGGAGCAAAAAAGCATATTCAAGCTTCACTGAAACTACTTGAGGCAGTCATGGAGCAAATGAAAAATGATTTTTTTCATTGATATTATGGTTGGTCATTTTTATATGATCAGTTTATTTTAGTTACATTAATAAGCTACCTGGTCAAGTAACTAGAGACTAGAATATAGCACCCTGTCGCCCTTGTTGTTCCTAGTGCAAACCACAGGCAGCAATTAATCAGCAGATGTATACAATTTCAGGTAGCATTGAATGAATCCTTTCTCAACCAAACATCTTAGATGCGTGCATTTTGCTGACTAACAATAGACTTCAACTTATCATTAACGTAAATATATACTTAAATACACTGCCCAGCTGTAGCCCAAAGATACTGCCTGACTTGCTCAATGGTCACGAGACTAACTTCTCAGGTGAGAGCCTGGGAACACTGCAAAGATACCTCATCAATTGTGGCAACCACTGACTGAGCGTCAGTGAAAGCGGAAGGCAGTTGTACAGACGATCACACAGATCTCCCATATGAGATAAAAAGTTCAAAGTGAGATTGAAAATTTTACCTTTATCATTTCCCTCTGTTAGCACTCCCCTAAATCACATTTTGCCGGGAAAATGGTACTACAAGCCTTTCTATAATTCTTTCAGGCTCACCAGCTTGATGCTTTAAAGACTTGTTTTTCCAGTTTTTGCACCATTTTATCAGTTTACAAAATTTACCAGAAAAAGAAAATAGATCAGTGGAAAGATTATTTCACTGATGCAATTTTACACATTGTTACTGTATCTAGGAAAGTGGTACTTCTCTAGGAGAGCAGTAAAGATCATGGCTGCCCTGGTCCTAAGAAAAATGAAGAAAAAAATATTGAGAATAAAAAACTGAAATCCACTACTATAAAAGCAGCCTGGTAAACTTTTAAGGAAACCATCACTATTAGTGTAGCAGTTTATATCTCTATCCAGAAATAATGGTTCAGAGCAGCAAAAATTAAAAAAAAAAAAGGAAGGGAAAGAAGGGAAGGAAGGGAGGGAAGGAAGGGAAGGGAGGGAAGGGAGGGAAGG